>NC_139344.1:20004640-20047140 GCF_055883805.1 Amblyomma maculatum
GAGCTTGGAAAGCTCGAGCTTAGCGTGTGTGGAGTTGGTGAGTTGAACTATTCTGGAAAAATTCTCAGCGTTATTTACCCCCCCCCTATAACTTCACCCCAAATTTCGAACAACAGAATGACGTGACGGCGCGCGCCGCGATGGTGTGTGGACACGCGCAGAGAAAGAAAGCATGGGGGGAAAAGATGCAAAAAGGAACTTGGCCTACGCTGTCGACCTGCTACTCTGTCACAAGCGCCTCCCGATAATATACAGCGTGAAGAGCGGGGCCGCCCGCGACCATCAAAACTTTGCAACTGCTAAATGTATATAGTCTACCACTTTAAAATTCCTGTGCTTTGCTCCTTGCCACACGTTTGAGCCGCGGGAGGAAGGCTTTCTCGCACACACCGGCGAAATTTGCTGCCGTAGTGTCTATTCGCCCGGCTATTTCGTATGCAAAGTCGTTCCGAATCTTCCGCCCACCTCGTCGGGCAAGGAAGTGCCAACCAACTAGTTATGCTCCGCTTTGCATTCTCCAGAACTGCCGAATTCGGGGAAAAACAACCGCAACAGTGAAAAAAAAAAAAAAAGAAAAGCTCACGTAGAAAACGCGAATATGTGCGCTGACATCTTTTCATTTCCCTCAAGACCTGGCGGGTACGAGTAATACCGGATACCCGGCCAGGAGAGAACCGGTGCGCCAGTTCCTTCGGACCCCGCGGCGACGAAGGCAGTGCGCGATGCGCCGGAATCGGGCACGATGTGAAGTGAGAGTGCGTGCCGAGACAACAACGATGAAGTAGAAACTTTTTCGCTCGCGAGTATTGGGTGGGAGGCAGCGGAACGTTTGCCTCACTGTAGAAAGTGCCTGGAATCATTTTGTTGTTGTTTTTTTGCCTCCTTGTTTTTATAAGCCACCCTCCCTAACCTCTCTGTTCATCCCATACCCTCCCGCTAGTTCCAGTGAAGTAGAATCACTTGGAATATTGCACTTCTACGCTCTCTATTCCTTTCCTGTGTCTGTGAATGCATGAGCAGGTGTGGGAGATTGCACGGTTTTTCTTTTTTTGCTTAGAAGGCTTTTCTCTCCTATTTTCGCTCTTGCATTTTTATCTGGGGTACCTTATCTGACGTCTTTCAGCTGCGGACATTGTTTGACGGTGGTTCGGTCTGGCTGTTGTTTTCCTTTGACCGCTTGTCTGCTAACTATAGTTCGTTCGTTTGCGTCACCTCCCATAGCGAATTTTAACCAATTGGTCGCTGCTTTGGAAAATGCACGCAAGAATGTAAACATTTCAGATTCCATTCTACTGTTTTATTGGCAGGATTCCTGCTCGCTTTCATTCGTGATAAACGACGAAGAAGAAATGGGAAAAAGCTTTAATAAAATGGCTTCTCATATTACTTTGCTAGAACAAAGATAACTTAATTGCGCTTGCACGTATGCCCATTGTTTAGATTCGTCCATGATTGTGGCTTAGCGGTGCTTTTGCTGCCTATGATCGGTACACCGAATATTGTTGCTGTACGCCATTTTTGCACGACGCGGTCGGCCACAGCTTTCATTGAGTTTGGCGGATTACCCGGCACAGTGCTAAAGGTGAGAATTCTCTTTCAATGCAGATGCATTTCTACCCGCATTCTCGGTTCACTTTGAGAAACAGCACGAAAAACGGACGAGAGAGATAGACAACAGGAGCGCTGAACACGAAAGATTTTTAACACGAGCTCTTCCTTGACCCGCCTTCGCGATCTTTCTCAAGATGACCTCACAGCAACCAGGACAAGTGTCTACAGTTGCGCATTCTTAGATTTCGCTAAGGTATGCTTCTGCATCAAAGAACGATGAGCAATCAAATCAATATCCGAGCATTTATATAACAATGGGCTGGGAACCAAGGCACGCATTCTCCATGCAGCGGCGTGCGAGGGTGACGGGCTCTGTTACAAACTCTCCCGACGCTGTGCACTGCAGCTCGCGCGCACACACTTTGTGGGGAGCCTGAATGCGCCAATAGCAGAGCAGCATTTGCGGTACTTGAGCGTACAGTATTCTAGAAGGGGGCAGTGGGCTCACTGCGTATCCTGCACCGCTGCGCCGTGGCGCACTCCATGTCGCCGGCGCCCGCCAGGGGCGCTGACGCCTGTTTCACCTGAAAAACTTCTCTCGTTTCGTGGCGGCGGGGATTGTAGTTTAGTGGCAGCGGTGTGCATTGGACAGCTCGTTTGGATCAACTTTGTCGGTTCTCGACGGCAAATGCCGTCTCTGTTGTATGCGTAGCAGTATTTCTAAGCTTTTTCTGTACTCCATGAATTCCTCAATGTGCACCGTGAGTTAGAATATATAGTGCACGGCAATTTTACTGTTTAACACCCGGGTGCCGACGCGTGTGTTTTGGCGGACGCCGTAGTATAGGTCTCCGAAAATTTCGACCGCCTGCGATTCTATAACGCGTACTGACTTTGCACTGTACACTGGTGCCGCGCTTTCACATCCATCGAAAAGCGGCCGCCAATGCCGGATTGCAATCCTGGCACATGGGTTCAGCATTGAAGCGCGTAATCACTTTAACCACAGCGGCGGGATTGGTAGATGCTCTGATTGCTTCGAAGAACTAGCCTAACCCTGATATGTGTCTTGGTGCATCATGATAACCACATGGAAAGAATTGCGGCTCTCGCGCATCGGGATATATGTTGCATGAAAGAGCCTTATGAAAGTTAACTGGCGGGAAGGCATGAATGCTCTGACCGTCGTCTGAAGATGACAGTTCGAAGTCAATGACACGATGCAGGGGCATAGGCGGGCTTCTTTATCCGCCCAGTGCGAGTTTTTTTTTTGCGAAAATGCTTGAAGGGATATGTTTAACTTACAGAATGCTTCAGCACGAAACAACATTCATGCTGATAGCATATCTGGGATTTGCTGATCTTAGGGAAGAAAAAAATTATGCGCCCAAATGGGTAGAGTGAGTATTTAGATGAGCGTACTGATTAAGAATGCATTAATGGTTCGGTTTTTATATCATACGCCCCCCCCCCCCCCGCCCTTTTTTTTACACGATGAGTTGCGAAAAACATGAGAAAATCAGGAATCATGCACCGGAAGGTCGCGAAAGCTTAATGAGGCGTGTCTGCGCATGGTGCACGCGTTTCTGCCAATATGTAAATATCAGTATTTTTAAATATTCAACCTTTTAAGCCTGATTCTTCTGGTGCAAATGCATGTTCTTTTTTTATTTTCTGTATGAGCACTAGTATTGACTGAGCCTTGAGCTTAATTCTTAGTTCTCCATGTCATTTAAGAGCGATATGTGATCTATAAGAATGATCGGCGTATTTAGTGAAGCAACAATGCTCTATATAATGCTGAGTTCCATGTGCGGTTGGAGAAATGTTTATAACATCCATTCCCGCTGCAGACCGGTAGTGGCGAAAAAAAGTAACGTTAGTTATAGTATAAAACATTTTTTAAAGGAGTGGTTTAGGGGCTATAGGGCCTTTGCAATTCAAGGTCAACGCTGGAGAAGGCCGCTTCCCAATCCGCCCACGTTGTTTTTTGAGGAGTATGGCTTGGCTTTCTTGTCCAGCCGATACCACGAGATAAAAGTCTGCATTTTTGCCGCGAAACTTGCATTAAGCTGGAAAGGAATGTCTGCCAATAGCGTGCGTCTAGCTGGGCTCTTTTTAAACGTTATGCGACGCTCCTATCTATAATAAATCCAGTCCTTTAGCGGGTCCCGGAAACGTTTGTCTCGCTAAGAGTTGGTGATAAACTTCTACTCAATGGTATTTCATCCGCTTAAACACATAGTTACTATTATCGCGATATCCGCCCTACTTCGTTAGGCGATACCCGCTCTACTTCGCTGCGCTACCCAGCTTCAGGTGACCCTTCGAACAGCGCCGTCTTTTGAGGCCGGCATCAAGTTCTCCAAGCGCAGCCGCCATGTGAGCGCGCTACAAATATTCTAGAACACTATACTTGAACGCAATGCGCCCAACATCTAAACAACTGCTCCATTTTTAGCACGATACCATATTTATTTCTATTATTTGTTTCCTTGCGGTTAAAAGACGTATATATATATATATATATATATATATATATATATATATATATATATATATATATATATATATATATATATATATATATATATATATATATATATATATATATATATATATATATATATATATTTTTTTTTTGACGCCTGAGCTCAATGTCTATAAAGACGTTAAGCAGCCAAGGCAAAAAAATTAGGAAGACGAAAAACAAAAAAACCTTAACGGTAAAGAATCTCTAGTGCACGTTGATAACATCAGAGCTTATCTCCTCCCTCTGTTGGTCGCGAAGGGCTCGTTATTGACTGCCCGCATTTTCTGTGACTAATGAACTCAGTTCCGTACGTAACTGAGTAATTGACCTGCTTGTTCGGATATGAGTAGGAGGCTCTGGAAACCATCGACGCAGGCGAAGGGTTCACATCTCCACAGCCTCGATTTTCCCAAATCTCAGTTCACGTAGACTAGAGATGCTACTGTGCCTCTAACGGAATCAAGGAAGAACGCAAGCATGGGCACTGAGTGCGACCAACTCGCTGTTGAAGTGCAGCGATAGGAGCCGCCGCTCTAGCCGGGCCATTGCACTAAGTCACTTCGGATGCTTTTGGCCCTATAAGTTTTGAGTGCTGGCTCCCTGCTCCCACGTTTGGTGCATCTATATTTTGGCGGCAAGAAAAGTGCTACCACTTTCGTCTGGCAGTATTTAGTATTTAGTATTTATTTATTTGAAGCGCATTTCATTATTACACTTCAGGAAGGAGGCCAAAAGGCACGACGCCTGACGTGGGCCTTCCTCCCTAGTGGAAGCAAATTGCATTTGATGCATGTATACAAAACAAGCAAATACAATATGTGTAGCGGTCGTGATGACATCAGTTTACACAAGCACATGAAACAAAATCCATTTTAAGAATAACAATACCTGAACCTAAGGTGTTCTGAATAAATAAGAAAAAAACAACAACAACAACATGAAACCATCACACGCCACGACTGCTGGTACAGCAATCTGCGATGAACATACAAGAACGAAAAGCTGTACAGAGCATGTTACAGTAAATGAAGATGTCTCGAAAAGAAACAATTATGAAATACAGGAAGTTATGAAGGGAAAGAAAGAAAAAGAATCATGTTCACTGATATGAATACACAGTATATCACAGGATGTACCAAGACGTCATGCAGTCAGCAGTGCAATCACTTTTCTCTTGTAAATTTTTTTACTTTTACATTGGTACAAGAGGTCATGGATATTTCTGTCATTTGATATCTAATCGTTTTAAACCCGTAATTCGTTCTTGCTTTTGGTGCTCTTATTTCCATATGCCGAAGGTGATATGGATTTTGAGGTAGTTCTGGCGTTACAAAAAACTGAGGTTCAGAATGAATTGTATTATACGTTTCAAGCGCTAGCCGAATACTTTTTAACTGAAAAATGGTTAATAGCCCTAAGCTGTTCCACCACTGGTCCGTGCTTTCTAAGTAAGCTAGGCTAGCAGTTGCTCTAATGGCCTTTTTCTGTAGCAGACACAAATCATTTAAATTAGCCTGTGTTGTATTGCCCCATACCAGCAGACAATAGTGAAGATGCGATTGAATTAAACTGAAATAAAGTTGTTTTTTTAGTCATGTTAGTAATAGAAGCCTAAATTTGTTTAGAAGGCCCACAGATCGCGAAATCTTTTTTCTTACTTGATTAATATGGTCAGTCTACGGCAGGTATTCATTAAATATTACTCCAAGAGATTTTATTGACTGTACACGCTGTATAACGTTTGAATTGTATAGTATAGTTGGCTCATCTCCTATGACTTTATTTTTAGCTCCGAATATTACATACTTCGTCTTCGTGATGTTTAATTCTAAACTATTGGCCCGCAACCATAATGACAGATTTTCTAACCAGATATTTGCTTTACTCTCTATAGTTTGTAAACTCGCGTCAGTAGAGAAAATATTTGTGTCGTCGGCGTATAACACTGTTTCGGAGCAAGGAGGGCTATTAATAATATCTTTTATGTGAACTAGGAATAGAATGGGACCCAGTATTGAGCCCTTTGGCACACCAGTGCGTATAAGGCCGTAGCTGGAAGGTATGTCGTTGATCATTGTAAATTGCACTCTGGATGACAAGTAGCTCTCAAGAAGACTGAGGGCTGAGCCTTGTACCCTGTAGAATTCTAGTTTGCGTAGTAAAATTTCGTGACAGACTGAGTCGAAGGCTTTTCTAAAGTGTGAAAATAGCCCAAGTGTAAACATTCTGTTTTCGATGTTATAGATTATTTTGTCTTTTATGAGAAGTAAAGCTTTTTCCGTAGATTTGTCCTTCTGAAATCCAAACTGTTCTTTGGCAATAGCTCCGGTCTTAGCGAGGTACGAAATAAGGCGGGTGTTGATAACTTATTCGGCAATTTTCGCGAAGACAGGCAGAACGGATATTGGGCTATAATTATTAGGATCGTAATAGCTTCCAGTCTTATGTATCACGCAAACTCTCGCAATCTTTAATTTCTCTGGAAACTTGCTTTCTTTGAGCATTTGGTTGCATATATGTGACAACAAAGGTGCGGTAATATCGGATACAGCTTTCACTACCTCACCCTTAATGTTATCAGCACCAACGGAACAATTATTTTTTAGACACATCATATACCTAGACATTTCGGCTGTTGTTGTTGGGGAGAGAAATATTGAACATTTTGGACTGACTTGAAGAAATGACATCGGATCAGTGCACGTCGTTTGTGCGGCCTGATTTTCGCCAACCGTTAAGAAGTGTTCGTTGCACATGTCTGATAAGGGACGACCTCTGAGGTGGACGCCATCTACCACAATTTCTACTGGAGTTGGTTGTGATCGTTTTGATATTAAATTCTTGTATGACCTCCATATTTGATTTCGGGCATGTTTATTAGCAAACGCTTTTGCGTAATATTCCTGTTTTGCGGTTTTCAAATCGGTGTTGAGTTTATTCCTTACGGTTTTATACAGTTTCAGTATATTCATGTCCCCACACTTTAAAAATCAGCAAAGAGATTGTATTTCTGCCTTATTCTTTTGTACAGCTCTTTTGTGACCCACGGCTTTTTAGAATTTTTGTATTTAGAGCTGCGAACAAGAGGAAAGGCGGCATTATAGGCATTTTGAAAGTTTTCTTCAAAGACATCGTAAGAGCGACTAGGATCCATTTCATTAAAACATTTGACCAGTCCACTTCTGAGATCATGCGTCGAAAGCAATTTATTCTTTCGTCATTAATTTTTCGATAAAAATAATTAACTGGGTTCTAGAAAAAGTTTTCCTCAAATGAGGCAGAAAAATAAAAAAAAATTGGAAGATGGTCACTGACGTCGCATGCCAACACACCCGACTTGACATCGTTTGGTAGAAAGTCATTGAAGCATAAATCAAGAGCAGTACCGGTACTTGCGGTGATTCTTGTCATCATCATCATCAGCCTAACTATACCCACTGCAGGGCGAAGGCCTCTCCCATATTTCTCCACTTAACCTGGTCCTGTGCTAGCTGCATCCACTTGACCTCTGCGAACTTCCTAATCTCATCCGCCCACCTAACTTTCTGCCGCCCCCTGCTACGCTTTCCTTCCCTTGGAATCCAATTTGTTACCCTCAGCGACCATAGGTTATCCTCTCTTCGCACTACATGTCCTGCCCATGTCCATTTCTTCTTCTTAATTTCTACTAGAATGTCGGTAACTTGAGTTATTTCTCTGACCCACTCTGCACGCTTTCTATCTCTTAATGTTACCCCTACCATTTTTCGTTCCATAGCCCTCTGGGTTGTCCTCAGAGACTTGGAATGGGAGCAGTTAGGGATAAGGGTAGATGGAGAATACCTCAGTAATCTGCGATTTGCTGATGACATTGCCTTGCTAAGCAACTCGGGGGATGAACTGCAAATAATGATTGATGACCTAGGCAGGAAAAGTAGAAAGGTAGGCTTAAAAATCAATATGCAGAAGACTAAGGTAATGTTCAACAGCCTCGGGAAGGAACAGCAGTTTACATTAGGTAGCGAAATACTGGAAATAGTAGGCGAATATGTCTACTTAGGACAGGTAGTAACCGCAGATCCGGACCACGAAAAAGAAATAACAAGAAGAATAAGATTGGGATGGAGCGCATTTGGCAAGCACTCGCAGATTATTACTAGCAGCTTACCGGTATCGCTCAAGAGGAAAGTATACAACAGTTGCATCTTGCCTGTACTCACCTATGGGGCTGAAACGTGGAGGCTAACCAAGAGAGTTCTACTTAAGTTGAGGACAAGTTGAGGTGATTCCTGTAGGCAGGTTTATACCATTTGTGCAACTGTATACGTGGACGTAATAGCAATAAAGTTCTTAGATACAGTATTCTCAGTTAATATATCCATCTTAAAATCGCCCAGGACGACAACAGATTGGCTATGTCCTGTAAGCGAGTGAAGTACACTGTCGAGGTAAGAAAAAAAACGTTCAACGTTCCCAGACGGTGGTCGGTAAATGACGATTATAAGAACATCACAAGATTCGGCAACAAGTACTTTAAAATCATAATCAACAACGGAAAATGTCTGTAGACAGGCCTGTGATACACCATCACGAAAATAGAGAGACACCTTCCCCTTTTTTTGCTGTCTCTGAACAAAGACACATCAGAATAGTTTTCAAATTGAACAACATCAAGTGAATCAGTGAACCACTTTTCTGTAAATGCTAAAACATCAAATTTATGGGCAAGTGAATTGAGATAAGTGTCAACGGCGTCTCCTTTGTTTCGAAGACTTTGCGAGTTTAAGCAAAATGAAGAAAATGTCTTATTTGGGTGGGAAGGTAATCCCATTACTGTGCTGTTAAAATCATCTATCGCGTAATAGCTGTAGTTTTCTGAAGGTGCTCCGTAGTCCAAACTGCCAGAAATAAAGAAGCAGAAGAAAACTCAATCACTCCTCCAATTCATCGCTTTCAGCCCGAGTCGTTTCCTTGATGTTGCACAAATCTGCCTCACATGCTATGCGCAAAATGGGTTCTCCGGGGCCCTTGCGGACCATCACCTTTCCGCTCTTTTGCCATGTGAAGCGATAACCCATTTGTTTTGCCCTTGTGCGCGCCAGCCACAAAAGATGCTTGTTTCGTCGGGTAAGGTTATCGTAGAAGCGGATATCTGGACCACTATCAAAGACTTGCTCACCCTCGTCCTTCCAGTTCTCTTTTGTTTTTCTAGAAACGAACCTTACAAGGATGGGAGCCCTTTTTTTGCGGAAAGACGGTGGATGCCGTCAATATCGTCATCTTCAAGAGAACAGAGACCAAGGGAAGCAGCCAGCTAATTGATTTTAGACAAGAGATTTTCATTTTCTTCCGATTTGAGCCCATGTATCTCGAGATTCTGCCGTCTGCTATACTGTTCAAGTTCGTTAACTTGATTCTTTAAATCTAATATCACCTTCGAACTGCCGGAGTCTTCGACTGCTGCAAGACGCGCCTTGATGTCTGTTAGTTCACGGTCCTGCTTGGTTCACGGTCCTGCTGCAGTGGCTTAACCTACGCATTTTCTTCGTGTCTGGTTTCCCTGGTTACTATTAAAACAAGCAGGGCAACAACTTTACGTGGCTGTGATTGTTGGATTCCCCAACCGCCATACCTCGCCGAATCCTCGTTCTTCTCACGTTGACTTCACAGCTATTCCACATTCCAGCGGGAAAAAGAAAACAACTTTTACTGGGTTAAAACATTGCTAGCGTAAAAAGGGGTAAAAGATAATTTTCAACGCACAACTCATTTTAGGCTGTGCTGATATATTAGCGGTGAATAGGGAAATATACGCGCACATGTAGGCTGAGTGACCGTAATGTCCGTCGTAGGCCTCCTTCGTTTGGCACCTGGGTCGTTTCACATATGCAACATAACTACGCAGTATTGATCAGGGCGTGTCGGCGGCGCCCGGTGATGCCCGCCTAATGTGGCAGCCTGCGGCTATTTCGATCCCCGCAAGCGGGATACTTGCCACTAGCAGTGTGCGGCCCGCGAGATAAACGGCTTGACCGAAGTGTCAGCGCGTTAGCGGTCTCCCGAGCTCGAAATCAGCCAGGCAGAAAATTGTTTCCTCTCCTTTCGTTCTCTCGCGTGAGTTTTCTCCCCTCTTCACTGTCCCGATTTAGCTCTTCTTTACTTTCCGCCCTGGGCGCGGTCCTGCGCGCGTACGTGATTCGTCAATCCCAGAGTGCGCAGAGCGTGCCCTCAGCACGTTAACCGGTAGAGCAGGAACCAGTGTCACTGACAGCGCGGTGACTTAGCGCGCGGCTTATGCGGAGTCAGGGAAGAGGGAGGAAGGGAAGGAGGGAGGGACTGAGGTTGCTGTGCGCGACTCCAATTTCGCGGCACCTGGAGAGAGCGCCTACAATCGGTTGCTTCCGCTCGGACCCCCGTAGGTGCCGCTCTCTCTTATGCATTTTACTCAGCTGTATTTTTGCTCAGCCCATTTCCTTCGAGGTTTTGGCTCTCCCTATAGTACCCCCCCCCCATACACACACACGCACACGCGCACGCACACACACGCACGTACACGCACATACGCACGCACACACACATCACTGGGAAGCGCGGGGAGGTTGTACGCATAACGATTAAAGTGGCTGCTCCCCTCCTTCCTTCGTGGTTGCTGGCTGAGGCTGGCAAATTGCTGTCACTGCGTTAGTCGGCAAGTTGTGTTTTGTTTAGCTGCATTTATTTTTGCCGTGATGCCAGAATATAGAGGGAAAGGACAGTTGACCTTTTTCCAAGCCAGAAGAGTGGAGAGGTCGTCCCCTAAAAAAAGAACTCCGCCTATATATTGCGCGCAGAACGGCGAGGAAGATTCTAAAATTTGTATCGTTTCATTTCAATGATCTCGTATGCCGTACCGTGAAGTGCGTGCAGCTGATATAGAGCTAAGCAAGATCTAGGACACGACGGAAATTAATCGTGCCGCAAATCAAACGGTTCAGTTATGAACAGCAAAAAAAGAAAAGGGGGGGGGGGGGGTGAAGGGATCGGAGAAGAAGCAGCTCTTGTCTGTAGCCATTCCTTTGTTCAGCGTTTTCACTTCGCATGCGGATGTGCAAGTGCGGGCTGAGGCAAGCAGGAATGGATTTGCATTGTAGAGGGTAAGTTAAGCAGAGAGACATGACACAGAGTGTCACCTCTTTCCCATACCCAGAGCCACGTATACTTACAAACATGTGTAGAAGTTTCAAACATGCACACGCACTCAGGCGCAAAAGCTACATATAGTGCAGTGCCATTTAGGGTGTCGTTGCTTAATATGTACGGTGGCAGCGTAAAAACTTTTGCATCATTGTGGTGTCGTTGATGTAGCCTCGACGCAATTGCCGAATGCCGGTGAACGACATTAAAAGTTGATGTTTTGTTTACTGATCTTTTTTTTTTTTTTTTTTTTTCACTCAATGTACTTGTAATTTTCTATCTCAAAACCGTACTTCTGCAGTGCCGTTTATCTAGTAAGGCACGCCCTTGCATCAGAGGGTTCCGCGATCGGCCAGAGTTCTCAAAAGCACCGCCCTGGCTTCGGCAAATCCAATCGAAGCACGAGGTGTGCTCTTAAGAGCCATGCCTCTCGGGGCCTACTGAGCCTATCGCCTTTGCTACATTCTTTCAATGGAGAGCGCATAAAGGTTAAAGAAAGACAGTCAGGGCTCGGTATGTCGCCGGACAGTTTAGAAGCCTTTAGTCGCTAGCGTCAAGAAGGGAAAACTGTGCCCCTTTGTGACGGGTCTTGGTGGAATTCGCGGCAGGGCGCTCGATTCACAGACGCCGTCGAAGAGCCACCTAGTACTTTTGAAATGACTCAGTGATTTTGTCACGGGCAACCACCCGGACAAGGCGAATAAACAAAAAAAAAAAAAGGTTGTCCGCAAAGCTTTGACACTCAGAGCCCGACAGTAAGCTGACAGTGATTCAAATAACGATGAGGTATCCAATGTACGGTGTTCGGCATTTCTTCTGACATACACACGCGCGCGCATATATATATATATTTGGGGGGGGGGGGGGGATTGAAACGTGCAGGCTAACGAAGAGGTTCTACTTAAGTTGGGGACACCGCAGAGGGCTATGGAACGAAAGATGGTAGGGGTTACATTAAAAGATAGGAAGCGTGCAGAGTGGGTCAGAAAAATAACTCAATTCTAGCGGAAATCAAGAAGAAGAAATGGGCATGGGCAGGACATGTAGTGCGAAGAGAGGATAACCGATGGTCGCTTAGGGTAACAAACTGGATTCCAAGGGAAGGAAAGCGTAGCATAGGGCGGCAGAAAGTTAGGTGGGCGGATGAGGTTAAGAAGTTCGCGGGGGTCAAGTGGATGCAGCTAGCACAGAACCGGGTTAATTGGAGAAATATGGGAGAGGCCTTCGCCCTACAGTGGGTATAGTCAGCCTGATGATGATGATCATATATATATATATATATATATATATATATATATATATATATATATATATATATGTGTGTGTGTGTGTGTGTGTGTGTGTGTGCGTGCGTGTGTGTGTGTGTGTGTGTGTGTGTGTGTGTGTGTGTGTGTGTGTGTGTGTGTGTGTGTGTGTGTGTGTGTGTGTGTGTGTGTGTGTGTGTGTGTGTGTGTGTGTGTGTGTGTGTGTGTGTGTGTGTGTGTGTGTGTGTGTGTGTGTGTGTGTGTGTGTGTGTGTGTGTGTGTGTGTGCACGAGGCGCGCGAACTTTGACTTGTATATATCTATCATCGTCATTGCTCGCCTATGTTCTAAAGACTGAGCGTAGAGTGCCAGGATGTCCCATAAAAAGAATGCTTGTTCAAGTGGTGGCTCACAAGTGGCGGAGGTGCTCGTTTTATCCAGATTCTCTTGCTTTGCACCAGTCCACCGACTCCTTGAAGCGCCGTTCTGGCCTTCGCGAGATCGTTGCTGCACTTCGTGGCGAAGATGTAGCCGACTGGCTCGTTATTTACGCCAGGGTCATGCCTGCAACCGCTGGGATGAATCCCACAAGCTTCTGAGCGTCTTTGTAGAGATTGTGCTCCCTGAGCGACATAAACACGCAGCCGCTGCTTCTGTTTCGCTCGTTAGGGACCTCCTGTGGGGTAACTGCTAGAGGGGCCAGGGGACGGCAGCCGTACTGTTGACATCCTCCGAAGAACCAGCGTAGACCACCCTCCCCTCCATTCATCCCGCGTAGGTCTCGCGTCCACATTGGGCCCCTCGTTGGGCGCCAGATATATGGGATTACTTTTGATAGTGTGCTGTAAATTTACGTGTGTGGTACTCATTCACATACCACGGGTTCGGGCCAGAGCAAGCCGAGGGCATAGTCAGCCTTATTGTACGCCTGCGCACTCGCTCTGAAGGAAGGAAGGAAGGAAGGAAGGAAGGAAGGAAGGAAGGAAGGAAGGAAGGAAGGAAGGAAGGAAGGAAGGAAGGAAGGAAGGAAGGAAGGAAGGAAGGAAGGAAGGAAGGAAGGAAGGAAGGAAGGAAGGAAGGAAGGAAGGAAGGAAGGAAGGAAGGAAGGAAGGAAGGAAGGAAGGAAGGAAGGAAGGAAGGAAGGAAGGAAGGAAGGTAGGTAGGTAGGTAGGTAGGTAGGTGCAGGTTAAGAGCACAAATGTTTATTATACAGAAGGCTGTATTATAAATATTGCCGCAATGTCATTACTGGCGCCGCCATGTGACGAGCTCGGGAGACTGGCACACTCTCGTCTTCGCTCGCGGTGCTCGCTCGCCAGTCGGTTAGCCAGCCGTGCCTTCTTTTGCCGGTGCTTTTGCGTAGGTGCAAGTAAACCTGCCTATCCAGTTCTACGGGCTTCTGGGACAATATTGCGCTAACCCCCAGACATCGTTACAACACATAGCCTAGCCGCAGCTCGCGAAAGCGGGGCGGAGGCGCCTCGCGCACAAGGCAAAAGCTACTCACGCATTCATGGCCGAGCTAAGGGCTCTAGCAGGCCGCACGTCCAACCAAAGGATTAAAGCACGTTCGACACATAACGAGGGAGGATGAGGGATACGTGAGGCACATCTAGATGGCATAGGTCACCCGTGGATGGCTCATCGCGCGTCGTCACCCGCACTGACCAACGGTGACGGAGAACCGGGCCCCGCCAGGCACTCAGGAGCGTCGGCGCTGCAAAGACGAGCATCAGACTCCTTTCGGGCCTGAACTCGAGCAAGCATACGAGGTCCGCGCGTTTACAATCCGCGGTCCCCGGCATGGACAGAATAACGTACGCGCCTTCGGCATTCATGGCCAATCAAAATGTTGCAGCGCGCGTGACACATCACGAGGAGGATGAGGGATACGTGAAGCACATCTTGCGGCACACGCTGCACGTAGATGGCTCATCGCGCATCGAGAGAACGCAGTCGGTAACACATACAATCCAGGCCACATCAATACTGGCTGCTAGGTCATCGTCATTGACAATATGGCGCTAGAACAAAATCCTCGTCGTCTCGTGGCTGCATACCGTAACAATATGGCTAAAAATTCCGAGAGCACTGCAGAATCTGCAGTGGAGAAATGCGAAAGCCTGAGTGTTTCCGCTGCACACGGTACATCGCGCGCCCCTTGTCGAAAACAACCAGCGTTCTGTTGAAAGCATCGAAGTTCACCGGCGTTCTATAATTGGTTCACAGGAAAGGAAAGCCGCAGTATATGTCACTCACGGAATCCCGCTCCTAGATATCTTTAGTTGGGCGTGCGCAGTGATGATGCATGCGCATGTGCAAATCCGTACGTAACGCGGCCAGTATTGAGGGTGATTGGGGCAGGCACGCATTAAATCCCTGTGTACGCTCGTTGCTGGGTGCTTTGCGGGAAGCGTTGACAACATAGCGGCGCGCTGACCTGCCTCTTCGCGACGAATACACCTCGCTGCTGCTTCCTCCGACACGATAGCTACCTCTAAATTGTGGCGTTCTCTTCTATTTCACTCATTCTCGCCCACACGACAAGGTATAAGCTACAAATATTCCTGTGTTTCTAGATAACTTCGCGAATTTCAAGCTGCTAGTTGTAGGCTGAGTATGTGGTGGTCATAACAACGACATCCATTCTCAAGCTTCCTGTCGCTTTGACTTGTGACTTGTGGCTTTCATTTTCTTAACTTTATGTAGTTTTTCTCCTTGTAATAAAAAAAAAAAGCTGATAGCGCGACTATTCTTCTCATCAGTAATTACAGTAGAAAGTTTTTTTCAAACCAGCGCGCATGTTTTTTGATGCATTGTCACTAAATGGCGCCACCATGTACACAGCTTGTGGTGGACGGCACGGCCAACCATAAATGTTTCGTGTTCGCGACGTTTGCAGCGCACGCAAAGCAGTGAGAGATACGTACGCACATTTACATCGTATGCTCAACTAAAAGTGTCTACTATTATCTTCACGGTGCTCAAGGAGAATTATGATATGCGCTTCACCATTCCAGGCGTGGCGCAGTTGGTTAAGCGCTTGGCTGGGGATCCGAGGGATGGAGGCTCAATTCCCGTTGGAGACAGGATTTTGATTTTTCTGATGACGTCATCAAGACGATTGACAAGTGGAATCCCGTGGTGTGCCTTGGAATCTGGGTGCTGTGTGGTTCGAGAAAGCGCCAAATGAATGACGCCGCAAGGAAGCCTGGATTGGACACCCGGCGATGTGAGCTTTTGCATATGTGTGAATCGCCTGCCTTCATGGCCGGATGTGATGTCATCGTGACGTCAGGTCCTTGTTATTATACACGACAGGATATGACGTCATAATGACGTCACAATCTCGTGGGATCTCGTGAACACTTCTCGCGAACGCACGAACACGCTGGCGAATGAGCCATTAAAGGCTTTCACTTTAAAATTGCGAACGCGAGGACCTGAGTAGCACTCCCAACCTATAGTCGGAGTCCACCCAGCAGCGCTGCGTGCGGAGCATAGCAGGTATTGCGCTGAATTCAACTGCAAATCGAAAGGAGGGGCTCCTTTGCAGGTTGCCCATTGTGACTGCGCTGTCGAACGCAGCTCCTCACATTGCTTTGGCCTGCAACTAAGCGCCCTCCAGCAGCCATGGGGGATCGGGTCATGCTGCTCACATCTGTATCTTTGTTTGCCTTAACTACGCGGACAATTAAACGGCGTTTATCCCGCCCAGTAGGACCTCAAACACAGTCCATGATCACAGCCCAGTTCATAACGAAGAGCGAGTCTGATGGGACGGAAAATGGTGCTTTCCTAGCAGTGTACCAGAGAGTTTCACGCCATACATAGCGAAGCCTTCGATTGCTAAACACTGCCAGATTGTCAGCTCCGGCGTGTTACAGGTCAATCTGAGCGCGAATGCTATTTCTAGCTCAGATTCTATGCGAACTCGTAACGGACGTCGAACACAAGATGTCGCTTCTTAAGTTTCTTTCCTCTGGAATGTCCTTCACAGCTCTGTTAAAAGGCGTATTTTTAAATATTATACTAGGACATAGCCAGGCCCGCGGTCCGTTTAATAACAATGTCTTCCAGAGAAGATGAGCAAACCAAGGTCAACTGAATCGTCTTCATCTTCGTTCCGGTGAGGAGATGGCGAAAGTCAGTTTTTCACTGTGCTTTAGTTCCTAATTTTTTTATGTCCAATGGAGGTACATAACCTCCGCATTAGTTTCTTGGGAACATCATGCTAAAAACATATGAGCACATTACGAATGGACTGCTGCGTACGTTACTCCGCATAGCCTTGTAACGACGCCATACAGTGACAAATCTCGAAAATTAAAAGCGTGCAGCCAGCTTTACCGACTGAAGTCTGCCAGCGTGCTGGTAACATTGAACAACGTTTTGTGTAAAGGAAGTAAAAAAATTGGTGAGGTTTAACTGTTCTAAATCTAGATCTACAGAGCAAAAAGCTCTGCTGGATGATCGGACACGGCCTGACGACACCGGCGAAGAGTCGGCACACTCAGTCCGGCGCGCGCCTCAACCAAGGCGAAACGGGATAAGGAACCGCTAATTAAGCATTGTAATTATGCCCTCCTCTAGTCACGTGGTGCAGCTGAACTTGCGCTGAAGGTCAAACCCTCGCCAAACTTGACCTCGGCTGAGTAGTAGAGCTTTTTGCTTTAAATGTTTTTTTTTTTTTTTATTTCTTTTTTGCTAACTGGTGCAGATGCGTCCATAGCACATTCGACTTAATATGTACTACGTGAAGCGAGTCGTTTTCTTCATCGCCTTTAAGGTATTTCGATCTCCAACGTTTATCCCGTCGAGGATTTGTTTTACAAGCTTTTACTTCGACGCGTCCTATCTTATGTTAGCCCCCTAGACTATTGGTGTTTCAGACAGAGTGCAGTGTTACTTTCTTTTCAAAGCCCGCCCTAATCTGGGCTACATATAGCTCAAAACCGTTGGGCCAAATGTGGTGCGGGTAACGCGGTATTTTTATATGTATTTTATAGCAAGCTCTAATGAACTTTAATAGTCCGTAGCCCATTGCGCCTTGGGTTGTGCGAGCAGGGGGACATCATATTTACACATTTTTCTCTTTCAGTAACATAGAATACATTAAATAGCGTCTTGCGCCATAGGCAGCTTTAACACAGCGTTGTATTTTAATTATATTTTTCCTGTGCTTCAACGGATTTTCCTTTTCGCCGGGCGTTTTCTTTGTGTTTCCGTATATAAGTGTACGCGTCGTAACACTTTCGGTTCAAGAACAGAAACGGGAGCTAAGGGTCGTATTTCACAGACGAGGATATGCGGGTCCTCGGCCACAGTCACGAGAGTAGTGCTAACCCACTATCCGCTGTGGCTGCTGGCTTCTTTGCCGACGTATACACGCAAAGCATGTCGGCGCTGGGGTCTATTTCTGGTCTCACGTTAATAACAACCCGCACTAAACCTGATAAGGAAAGGTATGTTGTTGTAGCTCCTAACAAAATTGCTCTGGCCAATCTGAAGGCAACGAAATGCGAGCATACGCATAACACCGAGCGAGTCAACAACCGGTCGTACGCTGAATCCCTCTGCAACCCTAACACGGGTTATCCCGTGTTGGCAGAGTTTGGTTATGGCGTCTAGACGTACTTGCTCGAGATCGGATGCAGAAAGAAGCGACTTCAGCTTGGGTTGGCTCGTAGAGGGCGACGCTAGTTTCTTCGTCTGTGCGCCCATCCATTCGAGTACCGCGTACAAGAAAGCTTTTTATGGTTAAGCAGAAAGTTCATTTGGGCTAGTTGGCAAATATGCATAATTGTTAAACAGCGTGAATAACGGTGGACAAAAACGAGAAAAACATCGGGACGAGCGCTGACTCTCAACTAAGTTTTTAATGCAGTTACTTGGCACTTATAAAGGAGAAAACACAATGCACATCCTACGTCACACTAAAAGTCGATAACAACCAAAGGCAGAGACACGTGCGACACTCAAAGGCCACCAATAAAAGCTATCTCTTGGTCATTTAGAGTGACAGATGGTTTGCTTATACATTTTGGGTCTAGATTGATATGGAAGGTTGCCACTATTTCTCGCGTTGTCTGATCGCAGTGCTTGTAAAGTATATCTGTGCTCCGCTATAAGGCGGTGCTAATTTCCTTCTTTTTCATTGCTTCACAGTTGTTGTAGTGGCTTACCAGATAATAAAGTTCCTTGTTACTGTCTAGATTATATCTGTGCTCGAGTAATCTTTTATTTATGCAGCGTCCCGTCTGCCCAATGTACCGGGTTCCGCAGGAGAGTGAAATTCTGTAAACAACTCCTTTGCGACAGGCGACGAACTTGTCCCTGTGCGCGATGCCACATCCGTTCCTTTTTTTCCGACCGTTTCCTCCCCTTTTGGATTGCCGGACATATCTGTTTTAGTTTGATGGGTGCTGGTACGGCTACATTCACTTCGTACCAGCCTGCCACATTTTTCAGCCCATGGGTAATGCGATGCAGGTATGGAAGAACAGCAACTTCTTTTCTTCGTTCCCCTCGATGGTCAGGAGTTTGCTGTGTATCCTGCTCTTTCACTCACTTGAGCTAACGAGAGCAGGCCTCTGTGACCGTAAATATTGGGTACCCGGCAAGCCTTATCCTGGAGAGTTGTGAATGGAAACTATCGCTGACACCGTGTTGGCAGGATTTTGTCAAAGAATGCCATAGGCAAGAATCTACAATGCCGTTTTCAACAATTTTTGAATGACCTGAGTGGGAACTAAGGAGCGCTTTTGTTGATCTTGGGTTATATTTCCAGCAAATATGCTCGGGACTGAATTGTAACCGTATGTCCAAGAACTGCAACTCGTCGTTGGATGGTGACTCGGAGGTGAATCCAAGGCCTGAACCGCAAAGTCTAAAAACCTGCAAAATGTCATCCATGCACGCTGTCAAACCACGACGGCCCGGAAACACCAGGTAGTCGTCCACAAACCTCATGGTCTTATGGTGCAGTCCCGATAGTTCCTTCTCGAGGTCCCTATCCACGTACATGAGAAATATTTCACTGAGGACCGGGGCGACACTGGATCCGATACACACTCCCGCTTTCTGTGAATAAAGTTTGCTCTGCCAACCCAGGACAGTCGCACATAGGTAAAACCGGAGTAGTTCTAAGAAACTTTCAACTGCCAGACCACATTTAATTTCAAAGGCTAGCTCATCGTTGTCTTCTGTAATACACCTTTTCACACGTTCCAACAGTTTGTCATGCGGTAGGCTGTAATACAAATCCTTGACGTCAACTTGACGTCCCTGAACTTCAATGACCAATTAAGGATTCCAAATTCGGCTGCGCTCTTTTCTGAAGGATCGCAACCCATGAAGCCGTGTAGCCTTCAGCGTTGACGTTGCTGTTCTTCCATACCTACATCGCATTACCCATGAGCTGAAAAATGTAGCAAGCCGGTACCAACTGAATGCAGCCGTATCAGCACTCATCAAACTAAAACAGATATGTCCAGCCATCCAAAATGAGAGGGAATGGTCGGAAAAAAGGAACGGATGTGGCATCGCGCACAGGGACAAGTTCGTCGCCTGTCGCAAAGGAGTTGTTTACAGAATTCCACTCTCCCGCGGAGCCCGGTACATTAGGCAGACGGGACGATGCATAAATAAAAGGTTGCTCGAGCACAAATATAATCTAGACAGTAACAAGGAACTTTCTTACCTGGTTAGCCACTGCAACAACTGTGAAGCACTGAAAAAGAATGCAATTTGCACCGCCTTATGGCGGAGCACAGATATACTTTACAAGCACTGCGATCAGACAACGCGAGAAATATTGGAAGCCTTCCATATCAGTCTAGACCCAGAATGTATAAGCAAACCATCTGTCACTCTAAATGACCAAGAGATAGCTTTTATTGGCGGCTTTTGAGTGTCGCACGTGTCTCTTCCTTTTGTTGTTATCGACTTATAGTGTGACGTAGGATGTGCATTGTGTTTTCTCCTTTATAAGTGCCAAGTAACTGCATTAAAAACTTAGTTGAGAGTCAGCGCTCGTCCCGATGTTTTTCTCGTTCTTGTGCACCGTTGTTGGCGCTGTATTACAATTATGAATTTTTAAGGTGTTCTGTACTGGCGGCGGTACTGCAAGGTGGCGGAAGCAACATATGTTCCGCGCCTAGCTGTCTGCTGTCGTGTGTGCTATGATTCGAGGCTCGTATAGATGGTCCCGTGTGTTTTAGTTTGTCGCCTTGTTTGCTTAAATCTGCATGTATGCATGTAGATCAATTAAAAAGACCGCACACACAATCTTTTCCTTTTTCGTCACAGCGCGGATACCACAGTGTCCGACATTCGTCTCTTCTCCTGTCTTCTTGGGATTTCGTTCTAGAGAAGCGTAGCGCGATGAGGAGAGCAAGAGAGAATTTGTTCAGCTTCGGCGCATTGCCGCACCGGCTGTCGGCGGTCGATTGTGCGAATTCTCGACTGGCCTGCGCGAGGCGGAAACCTGTGCAGCGAGCGGCGCATCTGTCTCAAGGGTGCCGGGGGGCCCCGTGTCTGTTTGATCACCCCCCGTCTGACACATTGAGCGGGCTCTCCGCCGACGCGTCTCGCATTCCGGGCGTCGTCGTCGATTGAACGCACACCGCCCGTGCCCGGAGCGCGCGAGCCTTTCGGTGGCGCGCCTTCGCTTTTGCGATCAGGCTTCGCAGTCTGATTTCCGGCACAGCCTGAGCGCGAGTGGAATGCAAATAAGGTGGCAGCTTCTGGAACGGGACACCAGGCATCGATCGTTTTTTCTTGCTGTTTGCCACACCCCGTTCCCCTCATACCAGCCCTCCATACGTTTTTCACTTTCTCCCCGTGTCTTCCAGGAGCGCTCACCCGCGGCGGCTGTCTGTCCCGCGGCCGGCGGGGAAAGTGTTCGCGACGCACTGTGTACGGTCAGTGACTACACACTGCGGACTCAACGATACCATGGCAAAGAAGTATACCTATACACGGTCGTCCCTCTTCAAGACGAGAGAAGCAGCCTGGAGCCACAGCTTTATCTTTCGGCAGCAGCCACTTCATTTTAGGAAAGTGGGCACGAGTCATGACTAAATTAATTAAGAGCCGCGCAGCCGCATGTTTTGAGAAGAACCGCTTCGGGAGCTCTTGCCGTAATTGCAAGGCTTTGAGAGTTGTCCCTTTTCCTTCCATAGGTCTAACCCTCAAACGTGGATGAAGCATATACAGCAACTTCCTGCGGTTCGAGCGTGTGGCCACGTCGCCGAAAGTTTAATTTGCAAGACGGCGACTTTGAAAACTCATGGGACCTCCGCAGTGAATCGTCTGCATCGCGTGTGCGCTGCACGGTCTCGGTAATTTTTTTCATCTCATGCGAAGAAAAAAAAAATCATCAACGTATTTCTGTTCGACGCTGCCTATTTTGCGGTGAGGGCGACAAAGTAACCTCCATATTTCATGCAGCGTTTAAAGACACAAACTGAGGCATTATACAAATGCAAAAACAGAACATCAGAATAGCATCAAGACACGCTCGAATCGTATGAGGGCTGATGTGGCCTATATAATTCGGATTCTCGGACAACCGCCATGCCCGACACGCACTTGTCCTGTGTCGGGTACTGCGCACTAAGGCATGCCTCGGACACCCCTTCCCGGTCCACTGCCGAGAGACGCGCGCGCTCTTCGTCTGCGCGTCTCCTTCTCGCGCTTGGTTCGATTCGTTAGGAGCCCGACGCGGCGCCTTGCAGTCGATTTAACGCAGACACGCTCAGCACTTTGTTTCGCGTAATTCGCGGCACTCACAATGTCGCCGAGGAGGCGCCGGTGGCAAACAATTCGGGCCCGGCTGGTACGGAGGAAGGCTAGACAGGTGCTCTCCGAAATGAAGTTTCGAGGACCGCGCGACCTGACAGGCTTCTCGTCGGTGTCCGTGTTTGCCCGAGTGGAGACCCATCGCTGACGCTGTTCCGGCGGGTGGCGATGACAGCCGCGAGAGCCCGATATCCTACTCCACGCACTGAGATGCCGCGGGCGCTGTCATCGGGGGTGGGCGGGCACGGCGCGAATCCGTCGCGCGCGCTTTCTATTCAGAGGCGAGCGAGGACGCACGTCGAAAGCATAACGCGCCGTTATTCTCGCAAGTGCTGCGGCAGCAGGAACGGAGAAAGTGCGGACGCAGCACTGTGGCCTGGGCTTTGGACCCCTGCCTTGCTTTCGGATCGTGTCAAAGTGTTCCCTTCACAGTTTGAATGCCATGCCTGTACGTGAGAGGGGCCCACGGCGGCCTCGACGGTGCTAAAAATGCCTAGATCTGTTACCCCTCTCAATTCAATATTCCCACCCGGGCGAAGCATAATTGATTGCACGCAGTCCACAAAGCTGCCAGTGGAGCGGGATTCGCAGCATGTGGCCAGCGCTCATTCCTAAGCCCGTTTGGAAGAGGCTCGTCTTGATCACGCGATCACAAATGATGTAAGAGTGATCTGGAACATAGGGGATCAGGGATCATTACATTCCACTGGCATGGCAAGTGGGTTAACGAGCTTCCTTTTACAACGTGCTCCGGTTGCAACAACACAGGCGATGCTAGGAGCCCCAAAGAAAGCGTTCCACTCAATCAATGAAGAAAAAGAAAAGCAAACAATATTCGTGCGGCCAGTATGTACGAGGTCGGCTGTGCGTTCAAGGCATTCTTGCTTGCATCGGATGCCTTCACGTCGCTCAATCTGGTACTCAAAATGAGACTCGGCGGATATGCTCTCGTAACTCGTTGCTTCTCTATCCACGCCGCCGTGAGACTGCTTTCAGCCACGCAGGGTCTGAAGAGTTTCCGCGGTGGCGAGCGAGCGTACCCGGGGTTTTCAGTTTACGTTCGCGGGCGCTAATTAAGGCACGCATCTTTAATGCGCCTCCGAGACTTCAGTATCGGGCTCTAAATTTCAGGGCAGGCTTGAAAGTGGAGCTTAGTGCCCTATGTCCTAAATGCTGCCTTTGGGAGAGCTATCAGGTCACCGTCGCGTTACTTATAGGACCTCGTTTCGCTGAGGGCGAAGCCGGTGTAAGCTCGGCCATAGCGCGACAGCAAGGTGCCTGTCTTATTTAACGGGCCTGCGCGCGATGACTCTGCAATGTGTTACTACCTGGAATAAGCGAACGGAAAAGCCTTTTTATCGTAAGTGCACGGTTTACAAGCGACGATGAAGCATGCAAGAGCACGACTGATCGAGCTGCTTATTTTCCCTCGACATTCCTTCGACTTTATACGCTCGAGTTTAAAGTAATGTCCGCCGATTCAGCTTTTAAAGAGAAGAAATTGGCAGCGAAGCTCGTTTTGAGCCTTGTCTGTACACTTCGGGGTCCAATTGAGTATACATCAGCGTCATCGATCAGCTGCCAACTTGGAGCAACTCATGAAAGTTCGGAAAGGCAACCTCTCCGAAATGTCCCGTTTAACATGTCACGTAACACCGATCTTGTATTAAGTCGCCCGAAAACACAGGAAGAATTCGTATAAAACGTCCCTTGTATTTTGCCCCCGAGGAGCTATTAATCCTGCAGTTCGTGGTCAGCTCTACGGTGTCGGTATCTTCTGTAGATGTCACCGCGTTTAGAAACCCACACAAGCATAATGTCTCCATGCTACTGAACTATCTAACTTCAAATTAACTACTGTGTTGAGTATATACACAATTAGCGCACATTTTCGAACAGCTGTTAATCGTTCGCCAGATGCTAGTTACGTGAAGAATGACACTTGGTGAGCTTACAACAAGGGCACCCTGAAAAGTAACTACTCGAGGTTGAGGAAAGAGCAGGTCAGGATACACACGTTCTGGGCCCTCTTCTGTCCTAGTCGACGCTGGTTTCGTCTCAGCGCCATGCCACGTATAGCCCCCGACACAGCATACGCATTCAAGCGATACGTGACAGCCCCCGCTTATTGCTGCTGTTGGCGCTTGGCTCGTCCGGGCACGATTCTGAGCAAGAAATAGGTGTTGTGTTAGAAGCTGGAGTATTGGATTACCACCGCCAGCACGCTTAACCCGAACGCTAGACAGCATAGCTCGGACACTGACCCCAGCGCCTCGATATGTTCGGCACTGTGGCCGGACGGTCTCGGCACGTTCGCGGCGGCTGACAACCACTTTAGTGCAGTTCCAGGAACCATAGCGTAGTTTGGTTTGATTTGTCTTTCGCCTGTGTTCTTTGCGTGCTACAGCCTGCGTGCCTTTCGAGCTTGACCTCAATGTTTGCGGCTTGATTGAAGGAAATAAATACGAGGGAAAGCAGACCAAGCAGGGGCTCGTGACGTTTCTAAGTCTGGTTAACGAATAAATCTGGCGCTTAGAACTGTTCGCGTTATTCACGATTCCTTCCAAAGGCGACACGCCATGCTCGATGGCCGAGATAAGCAAACTGCAACATGTTATCATGCTTGCGTGAGGCCGCAGTCACAAGCGAAACGCAGCGAAATGTCATGGACGCGAACTCTCACATTTAGTCACACAGTCCACATGGACCTGCGTTGCAGCTATAGTTAGTCCCCGCAAACATACCGAGACTCAGCTCCAGCGGGCAAAGCTTCGCGATGATGGCATCATTCCAAGCCACGCTGTAGTGCGTTCATGCTTAACGTGATGACAGCAGTATATATGTAGAAAAAATACGTATACCCTACGAATTGTCCGGTAGCTAGACTGGCAAAATTCAGTTATAGTTACGCCAGGGTAAGAAATTGAAAAAAAAAGGGGGGGGGGGGTCGAGGGGATGAGCTGAGAAGAATACCGACCGCACAGATTTAAACAAGACCGCACTGGACGTTTTCACACTATATAGCCAAGGTGCGAACAGACAACCCTTCATCCTCATGCACATTCAACAGTCCACGAGAAAGCTGAATTCGTCAAAACATCACGCAAAAACAGCACAGCGACAAAACATTGCAAGTAAAAAACAGTACGCCTTAAAGCAACACGATGTACAAAACAACACAGCGACAAAACAGCATGGTGACAGATTAGCACGTGGCTTAACTATAGACCCTATTCGCTATCAGGTTTAGCAGGCAGCAGTTGTGGCTACCTTGTATTGTGGAGACGCCATAACGTTGGGTGGTCCGGAACTAAGAGTGCACAAAAAATGTTTCCGATGCATCGGCGACGGCATCCTCCCTGCCACGCGCCGTTCATTCGTGGGACACTTGAGACGCCGTTTGCAACGCCGTCCAACCAGAGCTCTGATTTTACCGACGCTGTATTATGATTCGCCGCAGGCCCTCTCTCTCTCTCTCTCTCCGATGTTGCGTTATGTGTGCCATAGTTGCCAGTAAAGCTGCAATGACGTCACGTGAATATGCTCTATATACGGCGAGAGAACAGCGCAGCGCAGCATGGTGTAGCGTTGCTCAGTGTGCGCATAGCAGAAGTAGTGGCTATGTAACAATCGCTTGCTTCGATTCTGTGGTGACAGCAGAATCTGGGCAACGCCATGCTACTTTCAGGATGCATAAAAGCTAGCACATAATTAGGTAGATGTAGTGGAAATTACTGTGCTTGAGGCTGAATGAGGTGGCTTTGCACTTCAGTACAATAACGATCATTGACCATAGTGTTGCAACAATCGAAGTTAGTAACTGCTGCACTACTTCCTTGTGTAACTGCATCAATATTTTCAGAAATATTTAATTTTTGTGCAATGGACATTTTCGGTGTTCTTATAAGCACAGCCAAAGCCCGTTGAATAGGCATTAATGCCTTAATATGAGCTGCCAGTAAGATATCAATGTCTATTCAGCAGTTCAAGAAGCCTATGCTCCTTTAGATTATTTGATTGCTCATTGGCTCACAATGGGCTGTGCCAGAAATGTCCAAAGGAAACGTGGATGCCAGGCACCGTATAGAAAGCACGCAACGGGCAATCATTCGAAAGCCTTCGTATTTTAGCGCACATTCACAGAAAAAGACAAACAGCAGGGTGATCTGCCCCAGAGAGCTCTCAACTCGCAACGCTAATGCGGTAAGCAAAAGAGCATTTAACCGACACTTGTTAGCGGTTGCCTTGTTTTATTGCGGTGTCAATTGCTGCCTGGACAGCAGCATTCTGCTCTTTGGCGCGCCGCATCGGACGCCACCCGATACCCTTCGTCAGCCACTGAGCATTTGTGCATCCGGCGAGTCGGCGCCGACCAGCTGCACGTTTTTTCTTTTTTTTTTTTTTTGGTGTGTGTGTGTGACGTTTTGTGCGTCTTCTGCGGCGGCGGTGTGACCACGAGAACAAAGGAGTGCACGGCGGGTCAGCCAAGTGCGCAAAAAGCTGTGGATGCGTGCGATGCTCGACAGGCTTGTTTGTAATCGTTGAGCTTCGAGCCATTCCGACCTGGATTGATTAATTGATTGATTTATTGAAACACGTATTTTTATTTATAGCTCTGAAAGTGCACTTTTGGATTAAGCCCCCCCCCCCACCCCCCCCCCCCCTCCCCTTCCCGTCAAGGCGGCCTAGGTGGGTGCTGGTGCAGTCGGCGTCGACTGCCATAAGGCTTGACTCTTGTGCTTGCATCCACAGACTCTCCTAGCTTTGCCCAGAGCATAGTGACGGCCGAGCTGTAGGGAGACATCGGGAGTACCCAGTCGAGGTAGTTGGCCGGGCGGATGACAAAGGCAATTTGTACTGGAGCCGACCTGGAGAAGCCTGGAGATTCACTGTGAACGATCATTATCGATATAGGGTGGAAAAGTGACGTGATTAACTTAGTTAAAATAGGGTAAACTTGATTTCTCCTTCTCCTCCAGCAGAGAAACAGGCCACGGGACAACTTCCGCAAGCCTTCAGTCAGCTAGGCTGGCTTCACTGCACGACTAGCGATGCATTGAGCTCTGGCTTTCTCGCATGGCAGTGGTGTCGCGTTGAAAACAAGCACGCAAATAGAAGGCCATTTTCAAGTGGACTCGACATTCACCTCATCAAGCGGCTTACTGCATGCGTTAGCATTGCCGGCAGATGCTCAAGGCTGCGCAGGCATCCTGGTTTCGCGCACGACAAATGATCGTAGAGGCGCCATCAGGATAAGCGCACCTTGCAGGGGCGCGGAGCGCAGTTCGATATATCGAATGTTCCGCTGTTTGGGAGTTCGATAAACGCGAACACGACTCCTATACTTTTTCATGGGATTTTTAAAGGGATATTCCGACAGTTCGATATCAGTAATTATGCGGAATAGGAAGGTTCGATATACCCGAGATCGATTCCTTCTGATTTTCTATCCCAATTCTTATCTCTATTTTTTCTATATTTTAATTTTGTAGTCTTCTTTTTAATGTGCTTATAATTACTACTGCATTCGTATTCGTGCGCGAACGGTGCTGTGAGCATTTTGTTTTCGACACATAAAATGCAGTTTATGGCTGGCGTCCGTCATGCCTGCATCATTTCTTCTCATGCATTTCTTCCCAACACTGAAAACTGGTCCCGAACTTTTGGCATCACTTTAATTCTCAGGCAGCCGAGGAATACAACACTCCGTTATCAACATATCGATGGGAGTAGTCTATCATTCCAATGCATAGTAAAATCTTGCCTATAAATATGTTATATTTTGCTCACACCCAGTAGCTAAGACTGGTAGAGAAAACCAATGGTCGGCTTATTTTGGTAATAAATGGCAATCAGCGCCTGCTATCAGACACATTAACCCTGTTTAGTGGCCAGATCAAAATGGTGTAGTGTGGTCGACTCACGTATCTCCTGTGGTAGGTGACGGTAATCAGGCGCGCTTCGTAACGACGCTCAGAAACTACGATGGGAGAGCTTGTCATAGCGCTGCAGGGAGTAGCAGGTCCATTCGCCACACCAAGAACACTGCAGACGACGTCGCTTTCATAGGAACACCATCAGGAAGAGCGCCAGTCGTTCGCCCTGCCTAGGAGGAAGCCACGGCCACGGCTATCCAAAGCATCCTTCGCAGACATGTACAAACAGCTTGGTTTTGGTTTAAGGGGTTTAATGTCCCAAAACGACTGAGGCTATAAGAGACGCCGTAGTGGAGGGATCCGGAAATTTCTACCACCTTGCGTTTTTTGACGTGCACTGACATCAGAGAGCACAGGGACGCCTGTCTTTTGCCGGCATGGAAAAGCGGCCGCAGAGTCCGCGTTTCAATCCCGCATCCTTGGGCACAGCGTTAGAGCGCCCTAACCACTGCCTCACCGGGGTGGGTGCACAAGCAGGTAATCGGGTCGAAATTATTTGGAAACGGGGGCCAATGGGTGTGCCCAGTGGCAATATGGCGACACGCGCTGCTGCTGTTACCACAGGTGGGACGATCAATTTTCCAGTAGCCCCTCCCTTCAGGGCAAACCCCTAAGAGCACCTGAGCAACTCAACCTGTATCCTCAGTAGGTATCATGCACTTCGCCCTTGCGTCTCTACGTAATTTGAGTCGTTCCCTCATCAAAGAACTTCTTCCGCCGGTCCTCTTTTCGTGCAATACCTACCTGACACGGTACCAAAAGGTATTTATGAACAACATTTATGCTGACTCGGCTTACACTCGGCATATACTCTGGCAAAATGGCAACGGCGCGATATCACCACGGTAACGTGCCCTCAATGCGGGCTCCGCAGCCGCGCGTACCTCACCCACTTACCCTGACAATGTGCTACATTTGAAACCGGACGAATTGCATTAGAGTCCCTTCAGCACACAGATTACCATACAATGGGGCTTTTGGATACCGACAAACAGCTTCTATTCGCTACATATGGGAGCCAAAGCGCCCTCGTCACGGTGGTGTACCGCTGAAGACTACAGCCCTTTTGATCGGGTCCAGCAATATAAATATTTACGGTTCAGTTACATGGACCTCGAAATACTAACGTTATTTCCCCCTTTCCCTTTCCCTTGTGTATTCTTCCCTTCGAATGAAATGACTTTCAATTGATCAATAAATGGCGAAAATCTGCAAGCGTCCCGATGGGAGATGCGGATATATCGATTCTCATGGTGCAATCTCACCCTATGCAAACAAAGTTTGTCCACAGAGAGCTTCCCGCATAAAAAACGCGCTTCTGTAGAATTTCTGGCTATGACGGCACTGAAAAAAAAAGTTTAAAGAAAAGCCGGTACGTCAGAGACACGAAAGGGCGTTCTCATAAGTGCTGTCCCTCAATTACGAAACCTGTTGGCACGAACCCATACGACAATAAAAGAACAACAAACACGACACGGCCGTCAGCTATCGAGTTAACGCGCTTTCAAGAGCTCCAGACCTGGCCCGGATATGACCTCACGCACCCAGACACGCGAGGATTGCATAAAATAAATCACAAACAAAACGCATTGCAATTGAGCATAGAAGTTTACCACGTAAATGTGGATGTTTTAAAGGAAGTAAACATGACGCTCAGAACTGTGGATTCAAGAATAAAGCGGCAATGCCTATACATTTTGTTGCTCTGTGCTACCTTCGAGTGGTGGAAAAAAGTGTTTTTTATTGCGCTGGCACTAAGGCTTCCGCGCCGAACCAACCAAAAAGAAATCTGTCAGCCAGTGTGCGGTCCACAGCTCTGTTACTTGAAATGAAGTGAACCGAAGCAAAAAAAAAAAAAAAAAAATCTAAGGACGAATTACGATACCCCCTGTTGCGAAATTTGAGAGCAGCTTTTAAACGTTTGTGCCTCATTAACCTCTACCACTTCTTAATTACCCTCAACTGCTGCGGGCACGATTTTGAGGACGCGGTCTGCGGACACGGTCTGCGGACATGTTCTGCAGACACGGTATGCGGACAGAAATCTGTGGACATAGCGAAGTAACCCTTTCGCGTTAATAAACAATGGTCCTGCTGCGTTGGCGCAGTGGTTCAGACGCCCGCCTGTTAATTGTACCGGACAACGTTCTTAGATAGAGACCGAGTGGCCGGGTTCAAACCCGATCGCCGGCGGCTACGTTTCGAAGAAGGTGACACGGAGAGGCGTCCGTCTGCTGTGCGATGTCAGTGCAAGTTAAAGGTTGCCAGGTGGTCGAAATTACTAAGCCTTACACTCCGGCATCTCTTTCTCATGCGAAGAACTTGAGAGATGCTTGGACATGAAGCGTGTTTTTTCGAAGACAGCCAAATCCAGGCTAATAATAATAATAATTGGTTCACAGGAAGGGAAAGGCGCAGTATCTGTCACACTTGCTCCGTGGACACCTGAACCGCGGCGTAAGGGAAGGGATGAAGGTGGGAGTGAAAGTGGAAAGAGAGAAAGGGGAGCCGTAGTGGAGGGCTACGGAGTAATTTCGACCACCTGGGGATCTTTAACGTGCGCTGACATCGCACAGCACACGGACGCCACTTCGTTTCGCCTCCATCGAAACGCAGCCGCCGTGGTCGGGTTCGAACCCGGAAACTCCGGGCAGTAGTCGGGCGTCTTACCACTGCACCACCCTGGCGGGGCGAAATTTGGAAAACTATGAAATTAAAATGGGCGGTACAATTAGCATTTTAAAACATACCCTTTTAAGATTTTTAAAGTGTTTCTGTGGATAAAAAACAAACAAACAAAAAACTTCCGCGTTTTGCTTGCTTGGCTTTTGTCATAGTGGGTTTGGCTCTTTTCGAAAAAAACAAAAGAAGAAAAAAATGCTTCATGCATGTATGTGTCGTTACAAGGCACTATAATTTTTCTTTGTGACTGTCTTGTGGCTCGTGACACTCTTTCGCTCGGTTACACCGGCAACGCCACCGACGGCGACGCGCTGCACAAGAGCTGAGCTCCAAAAACTTCACAGGCGCGAACGGTTGTCGCTGAATTAGACCAATGCGCCATGGCCGCATCACGAACAGCCTCCCACTGGCTCAGCTTTCTATTCTGTTGAGACACGAGATTATAAACCTGTTCCTTTAATTAATCAATGAAGCCAGCAATCTCTAACTCCAAACGCTGCTGCCGTAACGATTGTCCTTTACCCTTTGTGGTTATGACTATGGCAATTGAGCGCTCCCGCTGCTCTGCACCGTATTACTCTACCTCATTTTGTTGCATTGCTACTTTTTCCGTGTGTTGTTTTGTTTCTGTCCCATTTTGCCATGTGTCATTCTTCTGTGCCCCAGTAAAATAATGCGGTCACGAAAAGGCAACGTCGAAGTGTGTTCAGCTGAGACAGAAATACTATCGCAACTACGGCTAATAGAAGAACATGAGGCCGCCGTAAGTTTCTTACAGCTTTCTTGACCCAAATCTCGCTGCACAGGACCGCTGTACAGCCTAGCGCGATTTGAAAGTTATCGTGTTAGCGTCGACCGGTGTGGACTTCCAGGCGCCTTGTGGCCGGTTTCGAAGCATTCGAAGCAGTGAAAATCTAAAGATCGCATCCTTCCTGCCCTCGTTGGCTGTTCTGTGCTACAACACTGCTACAACCACCCCCGCGAAGAACACCCCCCTCCCCCTCTTCTCTGTCTCTGTTTTAAGCTTTCCATTCGTTGCGATCATGTGTGGAATCAGTTGCCTCTTACCTTCGCGGATGATGACGTCGTTGTGTGAAAGATGATGGTCTGGTAACGGTGGTGTTCGACACGGCTTGTTTTGAACGAGCACTTCGGAGGCAGGAAGACCTCCTGGAGAAGCGCCCATCGCAACCAGATACGCATCTCCGCGACGTCGAGATTTACAGAGTATATATGCACACTCCATATCTGCAGCCTCAGTCGACCAAGCACGTGCTGATAATGTGAGAAATAAACAGTGAGAGCAAGAACGAAGCTAAAATGACATCCTCTATTTGTGGATGTCTCAAAAGGCAGTAATTATTCAATGACGCCCATCCAAGCGCAGCCATACGGTTACAAACGAAAGCTATGCAGCTTTCTCAGAAACTTCGTAGTTAAGAAACATTCGTCCTGGTCCAGGTATAAAACCCGGGACCACCGCTTTTCCGGGGCAGTCGCTTATTGATTGAACTTCGAGTTATTGATCAATTAACTATCGCCCTAAAATTTGACTTACCGACCGCCCTGGTTAGTTTACTTGGTAGAGCGACTGCCCCAGAAAGGCGGTAGTCCCGGGTTTGATCCCAGGACGAAGTTTTCTTTAACTACGAAGATTCCGAGAAAGCTCACTCCTTTGTAGCCTATATGGCTGCGCTCGGGTGGCTGTCAGTGAGTAATTACTCCCTTATCCAAATATACTCCACCTTGAAGGATTACCCTAAATATTCGATGAATTTTACATGCCTCAAATTTTTGATATTGAACGAGCGAAAGACACAGAAACACAAGAAAAGAAGTAGACGGCACAGCACTGGACTAACAACTGATACTTACTCGAAGAGGTTGTTAGTCCAACGCTGTCCCGTGTACTTGTTTTCTTGTGCTCCTGTGTCTTTCGCTCGTTCAGTATGCTGGATTCGCACCAACTAGCCCAAATGATGATCCCGGTAAAGCTCAAATTTGCGTACGCCACTCGTTTCTCGTGACAACGCATCAAAGGTCAGAAGCAACTGTCTAGCTACCAAGTGCGGCTACCAGCACGACTGAATTCATTGTAATCACTGCTTGGAAGCAGTGTTCTTCCTTATTAAGCCGAGGCGGCGTCTTGAATCAAATGGAGCGAGCATGGTGTAGTCGGCGAATAAGCAAGCGCTCAACTGTAAACCGCTAGTCGGAGTTCTTTATACATATGATATGCATTCTTCAACGAACCAAACAGTGTGCTGCACACTGTAAGCCACTCTAAGATAGTTGACGATGCCATAGACCGCATATCTCTGAGCTGCATTCTCTTTTTATACCACGTAGCCTGCTTGCGTTCTCTGAGTACTCGCTGCACACTTGACGTCTGTTGTCCCCGCGTATGCGTTAGCGAAAATTCACAAATCACGCGATGCAGACGCCTAACACCGCATACCATTGTGAGGAGGACGTGAGGCACGGCCGAGGACCGAGAAAGGCGCAGGAGAAGATGAACGACTGTTTACTAGCGCATAGTATATGCGTCCGGCAGTTGAGGCGCCGCACAAAATACTGCCGGATCGTATATACAAAAGAGAGGCGACGTCCCGGCGCGGTCCTCCGACAAATATCGTCTATCACGTCTCGGCGGCCCGTGGACGTTCGCGTTCCCGCGTTACACTACACGCACACACCGGCCTGTCCGGTCAAGCCTTGTCGCGTACAGTAGACAGTACACCACACTGACCCAACTAATGTAATATTTTAGTTATCACCTCCTTCCTAGGCGATTTTTTTTCTCTCCAATGTCCACTTCGCGACAGTGGTGTGACAGTCTCTTATACAGCGGTATACCGGCGCTTAATCTTCCGCTTCCTGTTGTTCGGATGCGTGGCAGTTGAAAACTCCTAGGAGCACAACGAGACCAGTTGAGATTAGGCGTGCAAGTTGAATTCGATGAAAATGCTATTTTTTCAGCTAGAACATTCGCTGTGTGCAATCAGGAGCACGTCTATACTTTTAAGCGAGCTATTAAAAACTAACAGTAGCTTTCTGTTTCAAGCACTGATGTGAGGATCTTATTATTATAGGGTTCACACTTCGGCAGTGGAAAATAAACTAGTTAAAATGTATTGAATTCAGAATTATTTTATTCTACTGTACACGGGTGGCCGTGAAATGGTATAGACGCACACAGAGCGCAAAACAAGGCGACTGCTATATAGTATTGTCGTTTCTTGCTTGCTTCGGCTGTTTTGCTTGCGTTAGTGAATTGAGAAAGCCGCCGGCAACTTGCCCAACGAAATTCATCCTTTCCACGTTCTTTGTAGCAGAGACACAACATTGCTTCGTCCGCGGCAGGACTTATATGATCCCATCATTATGTCTTCGGGGTTCAGATCTTCCATCGAAATTTCTTTTCAAATTCTTGGCATACAATGAAAACGTAGCGCTGGAGAAGGATTATTTAAAATAACGGTCAAAACAATCCGATGACTGAGGCTGAAGGTGAGAAAGAAGGCTGTTAAGAGTGAATTTGACTCATTTTAATCCGCGCATGAGCTGGATCCGGCTCATTTCTTATTTGACATACGATTATGCGTGCAATTTTTGGTCTTCATTGACCACCTTTCGGCATCAAACTTAGCAAAAGCAAGATCTTTAAAGGACCTTTCAATTAAGCAATATTTGGCTAAGTTTCTGCTTCTAGATTTGGCTCATTTGGAAGGAAAAAAAAACACTCCGTATATATTTAAGGGTCTCGTGCTTGCATTGCTATGCGGGCCATATTGGGGATATTCCGTCCTTCGCGGGTCAGGAGCCGGTAAATAAAAAAAAAAAAAAAAAAATCAACGGAAACAAAAATAAAAACAACAGTAAAATAAGCATAGTAGGTACCAACAAAATAAAATCTACAAACGCGTCTCGTTCAAAGACCACACCCCGCCATTCTCCGTGCGGTGTGGGGTCAATCCTGCATGCCTAACCACCTGACGGCGGACACTTCAGGATGGCTCCAAGAGAGCTCATGAAAGGGTAAAACGGCTAATAAATCGCAGATTCACTTATCCTCTAAACGAAAAATGTAGATTTGGAGATGGAAGGGGGGCCGGATTGTCTGACTCCTTGCCCTTGAAGGCAGCTGACGTCAGTCAGACGCTCACGCGTATTAAGGGGCCAATTCTTCATTTAATTTTTTTTTTTTCATTTCTTTCTTTAATTTGTCTAAATAATCCATGATTATTGTGGGCCGTCCACGGGGACAAGACCTTTCAGCTGATTTTAGTTGGAACACGAGTCTGTCTGCAAAGCCGAGTCGTGAAGCCGGCAGGCGATTTTGGGTCATTTGCTGAAATGTTTGGCGCCGGCGGGCCGCATCGCACAGCTGCCAAGGCCGCGTGTTCGAGACCCTCGAATTTATGCGTTTCATGCCGCAGTGACAACAGGTGCATTTTAGCGAACATACGTGCCGAGGTTTCGAGCACATTGACTGCTCTACTAAACATGTAAATAAAATGTGAAATAGGTTTGTTTTAACATACTCGGTAAATTAGCGAGTGTGTTATGATGGGACAGCGCTAGTCCTTTTTCTTTCGTGTCCGTAGTCGCGACGATTTTGTTTTATTTATTCAGTTATGATGGGATATCGGAGAAGGAAAGAAAAAATGTTCGGAACAGTATGATTTAATGGTAGAGACAAAAATTCTTGCGACATAGTGAATTTTACGCATGGAAAGCACATTTTTTTTTTCTTGGCGGCTACTCCACTATACTTGGGACAAGAGTTCAGATACACTCCCCGCAGTTTGACAAATTACTTGAGGCCCAAGTTTTTCTCAATAAAAATAATAATCGTTACTCTAACAATCGTTACGCCGAAGGAACTGACGTAAGACACTGGCTAATTAAGTGGGCTTGCACAAGGGTTCTGCTCGCCGTACGCTATCTGCTAGGAAGTAGCGAAAAATTGCAAGAGACGTGAAGGGAGATACGGCTCTACAATGTTGCAGAAAGGGCCATAGTCCCGAAGCTCGCGAAAGAAGTTACGAAATGTAGTATATCTGAGTTCAAGTCGTTTTACTTTTACTCAAAGGACAATGAATGCCTATGGCGTCCCCGTTTTGTCTGCTTATATGAGTTTCTTTACAAGCAGTGGAAATGGCGTGCTGGGAACTGGCATATGTGTCCGTGCAAGTTGGAACCAACATCAAATCAAACCCTCTAATTCTTATTCTGCCCTCGATCCGCTCTTGCTACTTCGCAGAGCAGAATATATCGCATATGAAAGACTTGCATAGTACATATGGCTAACGTGTTCATTTTTACTTTATTAGAACTCCCGTTTTATTGTTTGCCCGTTCCAATAGATGGCTGGGCGGCAAGTAAGAAGATTAACGGCTGTTGCAGATGGGCCGGCCTTGTTGCGGTCCGATTATTTTCGGCTTTCATTATAGTCATGGTTTCTTTAGCCAACGAAGTTTATCTTCTGAGCACACTCGAGCGTCGTGGGGGAAATATTGCGAAAGAAAGAAAGAGTGCCATGCAGGCTCTCATGAAAGTATCGATCCTTTGCCGCAGGCTAATGCATTCTTTCTTTTGTAAGCTTGAATCAGTGACTTGACGCTGTACTGCGATACTGAATGAACATGTGCCGATATTTTCTGCCTGAGTGCTACACGGCCAGGACACTTTACTCGATGTCTTGAGAGGCTCGGACAACGGGCGCATTTTATTCTATTTTGTCTACCTTGGGGGGGGGGGGGGGGGGGGGGGGGGGGGGTTGTCTGAATGGATGGGTGTTATGCGCATGATTCATATAGCTCTTGTGACTACGCACATGACTAAAATGCATGCCCGAATATGCCTAAAAACCATGTGTTAGGGATATTTTAGGTGGCCTAAGCAAAGTGCCCATTTCTTCAAGATCCTCAATCAGACGTCGACAACAATGAAACGCTCTTCATTTTGCCCGCTTGCCGAATGCCGGACACCGCAAGGGATATCAAGGATTGAGGTTTCGCGGAAGAACTCAGCTGCAGAAGCAACTATCTTCGTCAAAACGGAGCAATGGCATTAATTAAAGACAATTTTGACTCTTTGTTTATTAAGGGAAAACCGACAATTTTGGCAGAGCTGTGCGTAAAAAATTTATTCGTTCAATAATTTTATTCTTTTATTGATTGCGCAGCATCAATGCACGCACACGAACTTTATTTTTTTATTTATTAAAAAGCAGAAAGTAAGCATTGCTTCGAAAAAAAGTTGAGACAAACGTAAATTTAGAAGAAATTTGAGACGGACATTCACAGAAATATCCAGTATATTCAGTCAGAAAACAGGGGAATAAAAAATACACAATATACATTTTATGCTTTCCTATGACATATATACAGTAGCCAGGTTACAGAACTTTCGGAACTGTAAAATAAAAATCAGCTGCTTGCGTGAAGGACTTTGGGCTATTCCGCAGTAAAGTACCGACGGATGCCAGGTCGCGTCCAGAGAACCCACTTTGCTACACCGGTGGCACGTAGTCGTTCAGGACATGTGCGGTATTTTCAGAGAGGCTCAGGAACGAACGAAGCTTCTCAGGCTCCTCGGAAACAGCGGAAACAAGAGTAACAGACGGGCACCGGTCGGGACTGGATGGAGGAGTCATCTCCGCCGAACCAAAATAAAACGATTGGGTGTCTTGATGATTGAAGATATGGATTCACACGAACTTTGGCTCGCATCTACAACCTAAAGTACCGGTGCCGTGGTATCGGAAGAACTCCGCCGTTGGTGAGCAGGGTGCCTGCAAGATGAGGTCGCCACTATCGTTTTTGACTGCACGCCAACTAAGGTCGCTGACAGGTTTCGAGGGAAGTTTAAAAAACGTGCTCTATCATACGGCAGACGAGGAAACCCAATTCCAAAACGAAGTGCAGTTCTTTTACAACGTATACTTGCAGGGGCTACTTGCCCAGAAGTGGCCGAGGCTGAATCGCACATAATGGGCCATTCCACACCATCGTTCCAATTGAATGTTTTGAATAAGAGCGGTAAGGAAAGAGTTATAAACCTAGAAGTAAAATACAACGTGGAGTCCAAAAAATATATATACCTCCGAAATTTTACGAATCAATAAACGGTTTTCGTACGTCGCATTGAACAAGATGGAAAAATGGGGATAACACACACGTTTCTACAAAACAATATATGAGCAATACCTGCTTGTATGCTGAGTGTTATGTACGTCGGGCCTTGCTAGACCGGAGTCCAGCTGTCCGACGGCGGCGGCAGTGGTGTCACAATGCACGCAGTGCAACTAAGGCTGGGGCGACAATAGGGGCGGTAACTCTATACGGTCCTGTGATGAATTCTATAATTTTTCCCTCAGTTCCGCCATCAAACAAACAAACAAACAAACAAACAAACAAACAAACAAACAAACAAACAAACAAACAAACAAACAAACAAACAAACAAACAAACAAACAAACAAACAAACAAACAAACAAACAAACAAACAAACAAACAAACAAACAAACAAACAAACAAACAAACAAACAAACAAACAAACGTTGAAGATAGACACAGAATTCATCAGCCGCTTACACATTGGAAAGAACACAAACGCCCGGGGCTGTGAAAAAAAAAAAAAAAAAGCTAGAAATGGTGGCGCTCAACTTAGAGACACTATAAGGACAAATTGAAGTTGTGTTGAATCGACAGAGTACACAATATTTAAGAGAAATGTCCCAATTTTATTGAAAACGAAGGCGTTAAAAGTTAAACAACGTTGAGAAAATGAAATACAGGTGTCCCCACTGTACGTACGTCAATTTCTAAGTTAACCGGCGGTGTCGGCAGTGGTTTTTGTGCATGGATTCTGGAAGTAAGGTTACACCGCCGTTCACCTCAAGTCGGCGGTCACAGAGCCCTTCTCCTTTTCGATGTACCGATCACAAGTTCGAATTGAGTGGTGGGAAAGCAATAAAATGCATTTTCTTATCAAAAATGCGTCTTTTTCTACCAGAGGAGCGTCAATGTGCCTAGGAAAGAGCACTGAATCAAGTGGAGAAACAAATATTGGACTCAGCCTCTGTGAACGTCCATTTAATACACAACAGAACAAGGTGATGGTGCAGTCGCGAAAAGAGTAGGATAAATTTGATGATTCTGTTCCGAATTGGGCTGTCAGTGTAGCCACTGCAACGCGATGAGAAAGTGAAACAACGCCTAGTGGAGTTCAGTTTCACTAGGAGGGAGGGGGGGGGGGGCAGAAGCTTAGAAAAATGTAAATGCGCCTAGGGACTTTTACAGAGCTGCCTGCAGCCGTGCACATCTCTGGGCCATTTCAGAAAACCGGCGGTGTAGAAGACTGCTGGCACCGGCTATCCTGAGAAGCGTGCAGCCGTACGGCCGCCTCCTGTGCGCCTTCTTTTGGGTCTCCTGGCGTCGGCGAGGGCCACATCGGTGTCGGTGTGAAAGAGGGCATTCTCGACGCCTATGCGCTCGTTGAGGTAGAAGAAAGCTGGGGCGCTGCGACAAGGTACCGCGTCGTCCGGGTAGGTGCACGTGAGGCTTAGCTGGTCGAACACGGTCCGGTTGCCACAGAAGAAGCTGAAGTGTTGCATCGTAGATGAACCGTCGGCTCGGCGCACCGCGTGGCACACATGGAACACCTTGCATCGGTTCCTCACATCGGCGAAGTAGCCGCTGCGTCGGCAGCGGAACGTCTTCGCCACCGGTCCCATCACCAGGTCGGCGCCGTCGGCGAGCTCGTAGGCGAGCCGCTTGACCTGTGCACACGGACAGCAGGAATTGAGAGTTGCCCTCTTTCCTATTCTGCTGGCACCACTGAGTGAGAGAGACGGCTGGTGCCAACAAATCAGGGGCCGAATGTTCCAACCCTTACGCACACAAAATACGGTTCGTAGCGGGCTCTTGAACGGCACATGGGACTCAATGATAGTCCGGCGTGTGTTATGAGACGCGCCGGGCTATGAACAGGTGAAATACCCATTGTGAAATACCCAACAGGTGAAATACATCAGATTGCTTTCTTTTAATTTTAAGTAGATGCTGTCGGTTGCATATTCGGAAGTACATTACTCCAGATGTGACTTTTCCATCTTGAACAATACACACAAAGTACATGAAACTATTAAAGTACAGAACGGGTTGTTTCAAATATTGTTTTAGTTGTCAATAAACGAGTGGAATACGCTGCTGAATTATATTGTTATACTAACGGAACATGCGCCGTTTGAGAATGCTCTGTCGGAGCACTTGATAGCGGTTTGTTAAATTTGTATGCTGTGTAATTGTACTTGCATAGTCAACACTAATTATCCCGTGCACTGGTATAATTATGATTTGTTTGTTGCTTTTGTAATTAAAGCTCTGTGTGATATTCTCCTAGAGTTTGTTTTGCTCATCCTACGTACAGGTAACAGTGGATTGTATATTTTGTTGATATTTGCTTCTGAAATGTATCATTGTATGCAAACTGCAACATGTGTCTTAGCTAATGCTGACAGTATGAATAAATTAATAAAAATAAAAAAAAGTGGTCAGTCGCTCGCAGGGCCGTTGCGACTGTGAACAGCTTGCAACAATCGACACAAAGTATTCTGGTCGGAGATTTGGCTTCCACTTTGGTGTTCGGCGTCACAATACTGCAAGAAAATGTACCGGACTGCGCGTCGCATTGGCCGGCTCTCGAAATGCCGCGCACTACGTAAAAGCGGAGACTGTCCTAGCATATGTTTTCAACCTTCGCAACAAAATACTTGCACGAATCAGTAAAACTATAAGCATGGTTAAACAAAGTTTTTAGCGAATTGATTTGCTTTCGCGAACATAACGGCAACTTAAAGGGACCGTTGATATGTTTCCTTTTAGGCTGTTGTCAATGCTTCCTTTACGCGGCAGCTTTGCCCGAGAAAGAAAACCAGTTAGCCCAAACTGTAATTCTAATTGGATCTATTTCTTACAATGAGCATATATTTTTGTCCCAGTCAAGTTCGCCCCCCCCCCCTCCCCTCCCCCAATCTCTTTAATGAAAATGTACTTGATGTTTCACGCCGCAGTTGTCTGTTGAAAGCTTACCCTAGTTTCAGCGGCCGCAGCATTCATCACAAGGGCGCTGACTGAAAAGAACAAAAACACGGGGAAAGATTACGTTTTAACACAGGCGTTCTCATTAAACATGGAGTTAAAAGAAGTGTAAACAATAGCGTAGGCTATTTTGATATTCATTCCGAACGCACAGCCTCGGAAAGAGAGAAGACGCAACATGAAGAAAGCCAAATTTGAAACTAATATCTTTGTGGCGTACCAGATGCAGCGAAGCATATAAAATGGCGAATGATCAAAATGTGGTTTAAAAGGGTCATTTGTTCTCCGGCAGTAACATATGGCGCTTTGCCAAAAGAAGGGATGATGGAGAAATGCGCACCATTGGAGTTGGGGGTGACTGAATGCGAGGCTATAACACATATCGCTTAGCGGATGCGTCTGGTCGGGTGTCTGGTCGTACATGTTGGCGTCTTGAGTCGCCACTGCCTGGCTCATGCGTTATAAACGAGTTCAGATTCAAACGGCCAGCCGCCAGAATTATGAGCTTCGGCTGGTTTTGCTGTCGGCCGGGGTTAAGGTTGATTAAGCCGAAAGTAATGTAGCTGTAATGACTCGCGCGCTCATTCTGAATTGCTCGAGTGCTTCATGACCATCGGTTGGCGCTCAGAATAGCGAGAATCGCGTACGCCCGGATACTGCCACACTCGTTAGCCACTATATGAGGACGTTATTCTATTTTTAAACATCGCTCTCTGAAGCAAACGCCGTTGGACATCCCATAATGGATTCGTATATGGCAGAAAGATAAAGCGTGGCGCAAATGTTTGGTTTTGTCTGGTCCGTTCACCTTCCTCCGTTCCTTCTTCGCCGTCGCCTTTGAAATTTTTTCATATTTTGATATATGGGAACCGACTAAGCCAATCAGGCTTTCCCGACCTGCGCAATGTTTTCCGAGTTACGCCACTTCGAACGTGCACGATCGAGTTGCTTTTCTGCGGTTACTGTCGTTTTCCTCCCATTTAAAAAACAAAAAGAATCAAAACCCCTCAAGCAGATACGGCTCGTTGTATGAACTGAAGGAGCGCGCAGAGCTGTAGCCATCAACGGAGCCCGTGGTCAGGGGAAGCTCGCCGGCATTAATTAACCTTCGCGCGAGTTTAATTTTTATTCAGTCACCCGCAATTAACTTAGCAACATTTCTGCCGGGTTAGTATAGGATGTAAAAAAAAGACGATAAGCTTCGAGGCCAAACTAGAAATTGAGGCCGTCGAACAGATAAAGGAATGCTGCTTTCACGTTCGACGAAAATTCCGGGATCATAACTTAATTCTTCGAGTGTTTAGCACGCCGGTGGTGTGATAGGCCATGACGTCAGTCACCCAACTTGTCCGCTATTGCCGAGTGCCTACTAAGGAACAAAAGTACGATCGATGAACGGAAAAAGCAGTCGAGCAGGAGTCCAAGTCTCGTCCTTTCGGTTAAAATCCGGGACCCCTGCCTCTGCACCACTGCGAAGCATTTCTCCCTCT
>NC_139344.1:20049640-20059640 GCF_055883805.1 Amblyomma maculatum
GCCGTTGATGTACGGTGAAAGTTTTGAATGTAGAGTCTTGCACGTAAGATTACCTGAAGTATGTACCTGAAGTGGAGGGCTCCGGAAATTCTGACCACCTGGGGTTTTTTAACGTGCACTGACACCGCACAGAACACGGGCGCCTTGCTTTTCGCCTCCATCGAAAAGCGGCCGCCGAAGCCGGGATTCGATCCCGCATCCTTGGATTCAGCAGTCGAACGTCCCGACTACTGAGCCACCATTGCCGGCAGAAATTTAGAGGCGATGAAGAACAAAACTTTGAGCATAAATCTGAATGGCTGCGAGACCCGCTCTCTCCAGGAATGTGCGCTTGAGGTGAACGCGTGAAGTGATAACCCAAAGTATGTAGAGACTGCAGTAGACCAATAAATTCCGACATAACTAAGGGGTATTGATCCTCATGAACTGAACCGCAAACCCGGGTTTTTAGAGCAATTCACCTGAAAGCCAGAGACGATGACATACGTGTCTATCGAAGAGACATTTTGTCTGCGATCAGCTTATCAATGCACGAAAATTAAGATCATCAGCATATGCCAGAACTATGGCCTCATGGTCCAGAGTAGTCAAGTTGTAAATATTACTGCTGCAAATACCACTGAAACAGAGCCGTTACAGGCAAAAAGCTAAAGGGAGCGGGGTCATGTTACAGCCTTGCTTCACAGAAGACCGGATTGGTACAGAGACTAAGAGATGACCATTAATAACAAAGCTAGTCGAATAATTGTTGTGGCAAAGTTGGCCCCTACATGTAGGGTAGATCTCACGTTGGCGCGATCGAGAAGAGGAAACAGAAAAGAATGCCGGAGGAAATCAAGAGCCTTCGCAAGTTCACCCTCGAGTAGAACAAGCGGCACTTGAGAAAAGGAGCAGGACTCGACAATTGTACGGACAATATGCATGTTATTTGAATGCAGCGACCTCTCAAACCATATAGTTGGTGAGGGCCAATGGGGATCGACATCACGCATTGCAGACAATTTGATCAAAATTTTGCGAAAACTGTGACGTTCAAATTTGCCAATATAATGGGCCTGTAGCTATCGACAGAATGCACTTTCCTTCATCACTGTTCTTTAGAATGAACTTTGTGACTTTCAGCGAATGATTGAGGAGGTCCTCAACATCAAAAGCGATCGCGAAAATCTGAAGCATGGTAGTACTGAGAATAGATTTAAAAGCTTTATAAAAAAGGCACGAAATAAAGCATAAGAACCAGGTTTCATGGACAGAGGTAATTGACTAGTTGCTAATTCTTCCCTTTTCTGAGTGAAAGAAGCCATTAATTAAAGAATAGTCGCTATCTTATAAAGGTGTTACCAGTTAAAGGTGAATGTTATAGAAGGTTAGAATCATTAATAGCGGCGGTAACAATCTGCGCACTAACTAACAAACACGGAAATTAATCAATTTGTACTGGTATAACCAGAGAGCCATTGGGGGTCATCTAAAGTTTAAATTCTGTGCAGCGTTACGGTGCTCATCAAGTATAAATAGTCGCGTTGGACGTTGACAACGGAAAGCGCGATTGCTGCGAGAACGAATTCGGACGCTCCTGCATCTTTCTTTATTCCGGTTTTTGTATTCACATTCCACAGTAGCGATTTCGTCCAAATAAAAATCAGGCGTTCTCATTCTAATCCATTTCGGTTTTACAAGCTCTTGTGCAGTGCAGTATGTAGTGTGTAGAAGTTCGTTGAGCGCAATAGTGTATATGGAGGCCTTATGTGTCCGCCTCATACTTTAGTGTAGACAGCAACCTCACATTACTGTACAGCAACGCTTAGTTGAAACTAACACTATTATAAACATCACTATGCAGCACTACTAATTACCTCGCATTACTAAGTAACTGCTTATCCCTTCTAATGAAGATCCTTATTACTGCAACGCACAATGTCCACATGGCAATGCTTTCGCGTCACCTCTTGAGGATACTTAAGCGTCGCTAAATTTTGCTTATGCGACCTTTGTTGATGGGAGAAAATTGCTTTATACACGCGATATTTTAGGACGAAGTAGATGAAGAGACAACCCCATGCCGTCTGTTGCAATCAAACCTGCACAACCTATATACAAACTGGGCTAAGTGGCAGGGGTCACGATTCGTTTACCTTAGCCTTGCCGAACCGCATTGGTGGATGTGCAACGCCGTGATACACCGTAACTGTCGCGAGGAACGTGATAGAAGGTGGACAGCGGAAACTGTGTGAGAGCTCTGTTATGCTACCTTTGGCATCAAGGCTTTCGGAACCGAGTCCCTCGCTATACTATGAGCAGATTTGTGTAAGAGATGGTTTGATTTGGTTTGGCTTAAGTAGTTTAACGTCCCAAAGTGACTGAGGCTATGAGAGACGCCGTAGTGGCGGGCTCCGGAAATTTCGACCCCCTGGGATACTTTAACCTGCACTGACACCGTACAGCACACGAGTGGCTTGCTTTCCGCCTCGATCGAAAAGCGACCGCAGCGGCATGTTTTCAACCTTCGCATCTTACAGTCGAGCGCTCTAGTCACTCAATCAACCTGGTGGAGCACCTGTAAAAAAGTTAGGGGACCTGTTAAGGTATGTTTTCTCTTAAATTATGCCATTTCTAAAGAAATTACGCAACTGATTACTCCGCGTGAACAAAGACCGTAGTAATATTAGTAATAATAATGTAAAGTGTCCCTAACATTTCCGTAGTCTCAAAAACTCTTGGATTCTTTCTCAAACTTATCGTAACGAGCCTATAAGCTCCTTTATATAAGCTAGGCTGTCACATTTTCAGAGCGCTACAAGCTGGAACTAAGTGGAGAATATCCCTCGAGCGATATTTAATTTGGCGTGTAGCTACGGAGCAAAGCAGGCAAGACCATCGGTTCCTATGTGCCGCAATGCGGAACGTCGATAATGTTATAAGATGACACCATGCGCTCAGAGTGCCTTATGGTCTCCCCCTCCTCTTCCCTTCTTTTGGTGACGAAACCTTTTTTCCCCCCTCTCCTTTCCCTATTCTGACAGCTAAACTTGAAGAATTCTTCATATAGTCATTCGCAGAAAAGATTGCGAAGTCGAAGAACGAAAAGTTCCGAAGTCGATATTGTACCACCACTTTCCTAACGATTAGTTCCACGTGTCACGTGTAGAGGTCTAAGCAGATATGTTGGTGTGAACAGCGGGTGGGAGTTGGAGTGGGATGAGTTTTTTTTTTCTTTCTGCAGGACCATTAAGAAAGAAGGAGAGAACGTCGGCCCGAGACCACCGGAGACCATCAGAAGAGGCAGCTGCGTTTGTCGGCCAAGTAGTGGTAGTACATATTGACACTGCTTCAAGACGACGATGAACCAAAGAAGAAAATATTCAGGCATATATTTTGAATGCTACCCTCCTCCGTCTGTTGTCCTCGTCAAAGTGTTCTACCAGGGCCATGAATTGATGTACGTTAGGAACATTCGTTTTTAAGGGAGGTGCTGGACGATGCCATCATGATTGACATTTTTTGGCTTTATATTTATATTACTAGTATGTCTGAATTGCCGAGGTTATTGAAGATTTCGCCCTGGTTCTTTAAATAAAAATATTTTGCAGTTTTCCGCTTGACCCATTTTAATACCGAACTTGTATACCAACGTCACTGGCCTGCTTTTAAATCGTCAATTTTTCAATCACTTTTTTTTTTCCTAACGCATACTGCTGATTCATTCACATGAATTGCGCTAAGACTTTTTGGCAAGCTAGTTGGTTGGGCATAATGTGTCCAAAAGCGCCACCAGAGACGAGCACAAGGGACAAGGAAGCGCTGTGTTCGTCTGTTTCCTGTTGCCTTGTGTTTGTCACATGTCATTAGTCCCATGAGCCTGGTTTTATTTAAATCGAATATACATCAAGAAAATTACCGCCTTTATACACATCTAGATGGACATACTCTAGTAAAATATGTTCCGCCGCGGTGCCTCAGTGGCCAAGATGCTGGCCTGTTGAGCCCAATCTCGGCGGCCCGCGTTCCGATTGAAACAAATGGTAAGGCGCCTATGTACTGTGTGATGTCAGTGCACGTTAAAGAACCACAGATGGTCTCCGATCTACGGCGTCTCTCATAGCTTGAGTACTTTAAACTTATAAACCTTACAAAAAGAAAACAAAAACAAAAAACATCTAGTAAAATATGTTCAAGTGCTTCTGCCCATTTACCACCCACTATATATATGTGCCATTTTCTTGATTGAATTTATTTATGCACCCTCGAATACTAAGACACCCTGAGCTTACTTCGAAAAGTAGGGCGCTGCGTCTTGAATGATTTTAGAACGAATATTTACTTTGCCTTTCAGAATTTCTAGAGGTTTAGAGTGCTTTCCCTTCTGACATTAATCCTTTTTTTTTTAACCACCTGCTTTATAAACCCGGCGTTTAATCTTTTTATTTCTCCCTCCTTGTTTCGTGCATAGTTATTGGTTTCCTGGCCGTTCACCATTACTGTGGTCTAATGATATTTCTGTACGAATATTTGGCTCTGGGGCCCATGTACTATTATGCAGCATCCTCGGGCGTTTTCCGCAATATTTGACCCTTAGCTTCCCGCGTTTCAAATGATATTCTCTCTATTGCCGCTTATGTGGATTTGCTGTGGGGGCACCTAATGCTCATCTCTCCGCGAATTTGTGATTTATTTCTAGACCTGACTGAACTTCTGCCTATAGGAAGAAAACCGCGTCGCCAAAAGTAAGCCCTGACACCATAATGTCTTTCCAAACGCCTCTCGGTATTTTTCAGTGGCACCCGCATAACGCTTCATTATCACGTCCTGCCTTCGCCCTTTCGACCTAATGCGATTTTCGAGCTTTGACACGAATATATCCATGATTTACCCATAGTTTTATAGATCGCTATTCCGCCAGTATGAGTATATTTTGGCCTTGTGCTGTAAAAATATGACCAGCGGTATCTTTGGATGTCACTGAACCTCACTTAATGGAGCTAATTGTGGGGCCAAACGCATCTCTTTCTTCTATACTGATGGTATCCACTGTCAGTAAATCTTTCCGACTATCAACTAATAGCGCAATATCATCTGCATACATTAAACCCGAGAACCGCGGCTCTACGATCAGTTCATCTACTTTGATTAAGATGTATTGATACAGGGAATGTTTTTTTTGTAAGTAATGTCAGCATTGTTACCAGGCATTATGCAGGAAGAGGCATTTAAAATTTCAAACAAACAGGAACAGCAAAGAAGATACCAGACATTGAAGAATAAATCCAGAACTAAAACACAGAAACATGTTTCATCTATAATAATTTGACGAGGAGAGCTAGGATATGGAAATTAGGGTTTATGCGCAAGTGCGCGGAGAAATTATCAAACCATTAGACAATCAACGTTGTAGGCGGGTACGGCGTTCTATTTGCAAACCATGCGCTGGAAAAAGTAATTCTTGAATGCGTCTACACTGCTCGAAAAACACCTAACTTTCTTGATGTGATAAAAACGCGTGTAATGGTGTAACGTTATCCGGTAGAATGTACACACTTTTGACTGTTTCTAATTCAGTTTTATACAGCAAATAGAAAAATTCCAGCTACAGTAACGCCTTGATGCGAGACTCTCGTGCTTTGCTGCTTCTAGGAGAAATGATTGGAACGTGCGCCGGTTGTATGCGTTAAAAGTGAACCTACGTGCTTTTCTTTGGACTTTCTCAAGTTTAGTGACGTTGGTTTGTGTGTGTGGACTCCAGATGATCGCTGTGTACTCCAGGATGTGTCGAATAAATGTTTTATGTGCCAGAAGTTTATTTCAGGGGAAGAGTTCACTAATATTCGCCTTAAAATGCCAAGTTACTTCATGACTTAATTGTAAATGAGTGATAGCCTCGTTCCATCTAAAATCTGATGTAATTATTACTCCCAGGTACTTGTCACTGGATAAATAAGATAAACAGTGGTTGTTAATGTTATAAGCAAATTTTAAATCACTATTTTTGCGTTTTTATTTTCATTTAAACTGTCTTTTTGAAATTAACGGTCAATTACCATTTCGAGCCTTAGTTTTAAAGGCAGATATTGGGGCATTTAAAACAGCTTGCTTCTTTTAGTGGTGTAATTTGTGATAAATAATGGAATCGCGTACAAAAAGCAGAATATCCACTCATATTTCACTGACGGTATCACTTATCAATTCTGGAAAGAGGGCAGGTCCATCAAGACTTCTGGAATGCCTGAGTGTACATTTGCGGAGGTCGAAGTTCCATCACTGGCCTTACTTGCCTTAACCAAGGCAAACAAAGTCTTGTTCCTAAGGATGGGCTTTAGTTTCAGTAATTATTTGGAATGAGAGACACAATGATCGAGTGCTGTATTAAAATCAAGGACTAAATGAGTGTTATGTCAACTTGGCTTTGCTAAACCGTAAACTGTTTCAAAGGCCTGAGTTACGGTCAGAAACCAGTCAGAGAACGAATGCCGTTTGGCGTCAATTATTGCCTCGCCGTTTAGAAAGACGGAGATGTGTTTGGAAGCTATCAGTTCAAGGGATTTGACGCATGTGCTGAGTTAGGAATATTATGCGTGTATATTGTGAGGCTGGACAGAATTTCTGTTTTTACTATGGGAGTGACATTTGAGCAGTCCCATTCGGTTGGAAGTGCTGCGTATGACAGTGATTTCTTGAATAATAAGGTCGAATACCTTGAACACCACTCGGCGTACGGGGAAAGAAGCACATACGGGATTCCGTTCGCCACCGGCGATATTTCGGCGTCTGTGGTAAGCAGAAGTGCTAACGCACCTTTGCCACTTATGAGCATTTGTGATGTCACCAATTGGCAGAACGTGTTCATAGCTAAGCAAGTGTGGGCTGATACCGCTATCATACGTAAACGCTGAGCACAATTACTGGTTGAGTGCGTCTGCGATTTCTGCGTTATCAATTATAAGGCTGTCACTGATTCACAGTTTGGATGCAACTTAAGTTTTTGGCAGTAAGCCGAAAAACATATCACGCGTGGCAATATTTGGGCATTGCTTAAGTTATATTTTCATAGAAGCATCGAAGTACCTTCGATATGGTTATGTGATGGCTCCATCTATCGGAGCGCTACAAAACTCCACCACACTGAAGCACCAACAACGAATGCTCGTTGTTAGCCAGCGCTGTGTTAGTCTCTATTTCTTGTTCTCTGGCCTCGTGCCGTCGCGCTGTTGCGTTAGAAATCATGTCTGACCGTGTCCATCAGTTCTCGCTGCACATTTAGTTCCGTGTGCACAGCTTTAAAACCCCGTTACAATGGCGTAACAAAACATTTTTGCTGCAACTGATCTCATTACGCGCTTTGCGCTTTTACGACCAGTTAGTTACCTAATATACCCTTTCCAGGCAAACCATTACGAGCATTCATAAAACTTACCGCAGAGGAAGCTGACCATCACCTCCATAACTGCGCCCGACTGGACAGCGGTGCGACACCGTAGAGAAGAGCCCGGAAGGCCGGCCTGTTGAACAGGTGCAAATAAGCGCCCCCACCAACAAAGCAAGCTCTAGTTTTAAGAACGTTTACAAACACATCACCGGAAACCGAATGGTAAGGCGTTTGCAGCTAATTGAGCTTACTAAAAGCAGTCAATTAATACAATCGAGCTCACGTACTCGTATACAGATGCGGCGAAAAATAAATGGATGGCAGTGATAGGAGAAAAAAATTTAATTTCATCGCCATCATTTCATTCATTCTTTAAAATATATTTGTGGCCTAATTGCAATTTGGCGAATTACACAGTAGACCATTCATTGCCGACAATTGCGTTTTGGCTCAAACAAATTAATTTTTTCTTTCGACAGAGGCGCCTTTTCACGGCTCTTGTATATGCAGATCATTGCCGTATTGCAGAACATATCTATGGAGATTCTATGCAATATAAACAACTTTTGTCCACGTTTATCCAACTTTTATTCAGTGGAACATTCAATCTACTAAACGGCGCGCAGCGCCCCTGCGTTTGATGTTTCTCCAAGCTGTGCTCTCTGATTACTTTCCGTGCGAAAAGACGGGTCGGCTGCGTGGCCTTGAACACCTGCTGGCAGTGTTAGAGCTATGAAACTACTCGACAAGGTGAACGCAAGGTGTGCTTTCGGTCTATTGCCCTCGTTTTCCACGCCACTATGCTGTAATGCGGTGAAACCAACTTAACTAAACAAAAAGCCAAGCAGCGGCCCTCGCCTGGCCTGTACTGCTCGCGTTGCTGCCGAAAGCATTGTGGGAACGCTCTGTACGTTAATTTTCATCAGATGATTATTTAACAATGTACTGATAACAACATTAGACACCTGATGATAGGTAGCACCTAGCTCCAAAGCACAGCCGCCGCCGCCGCCTTCGAAGCGAGGCAGGTGATGCCTAGCAGTGCTACCTTGCAGCACGTCGGCGAGTTATACGGTGCTGGAAGAGGTCCGTCATAAGCACGGGGGCAAAGTATTCTCGTTTGTAAGTTACAAATAAGCATACCTGCAGTCACTTTTATATATCGAATTATTGGTATATGGAACAATTTCGCAATTCTCTTCGATTTCGATATACGTGGTGTTTACTTCATTCGTTAACTGTAATTTTAGATCTGGCACTGCAACAGGTTACGAGAACAGCTAACTCATTCAGCTTACCACCGCTCCATAACCGTCTCTGGCGAAGACTTCTGTCGGGAATACAGACAGAGCGCGAGGAAAGAATCAACTGGGAAGCCCTTGCTTCGTGAGTGTGTTCTCATTCAAAACACTCGGCTACGCCTTTAGACTTCAGTTGTAACAGGTACCGCATCACTACCAGTACAGACAACAGGAATTTACCTGTGACTGTCTCAAAAACGCCCTTTAAATTCTCCGTCGGAGTTAGCCTTTGCAACAGCCTTTCTTTAGTACCACGTTGGGCAGCATACAAATGCCTGTTTCGTAACTTTGATAAAAACAAAGTGCAAAAAATATCGGAATAAACTGCCCTGAAGAAAGGCACTAGCCGTCTTCAAGCATGTCACGGAAAGCAACAACAACAACAACAACATCAACATAAATAAGGATGAAGTAAGTTAACGCCTAGCTTATTTGCAAGGTTGTCGTAAAAAGAAAAAGAAAAAAGATGCGAAGCTAATACAAGGCACCCCAAAATTTACAGACAGACGACAAATATATAAATGAATCCGAATGAACGAAATTTTTCATTTATTATGTTATTAGATCAAAACAGCTCTCCCCGAACATTTCACCGGCAAACAAACTCATTTGGCCCAAAGAATTGCTTCGGCAGCTGCCGGTTCAAGTGCTCAAAGTTACAAAGATAAAATGTGGATACGAGAATGGAATTGGAGACTGGGACATGAAAAAAGCAACAGTTATCATCTTCCCCGTACTTCCCCCATAAACGTGAAAAACGTGAAGAGCGCTTTTTTTTTTTTTTTTTTTTTTTTTCAGGTTTTTCACGCTTTCGCAGAGCTGCGAATCGAGAAAAGGAAATCACTGGGTAGTGCAGAGCTGTCCGGGGATGGCAATCGACGTCATTCTCGCCCTGACACACGAAGAAAAAATAAAATAAATTAAGAACCGCGTTAACAGGAAACATTGCTCGCACTTATTCAGCTAAGGCAAAATAAACTTTAGATGAAAGGAAAGTATGTTTTGAGGCGCACGTGTGAGACAAGTGTGGCGTTAAGCAAAACGGTGCGACGATCCATTATTCTTCGCGGCCACAATCGGATGAGGTACGCGTCAGCCTTGGGGCCCGGTTTTACGGTTCTTCAAATAGAGGAGAAATTACAAAAAAGAAAAGAAACTTCTCCTTCAATCTCACCCCGTTACTTCGTCGGAGAGGCCCGCAATTCTGTTAGCAGACATTAATAATGACGGGGAATCTGCAGTTTGGCACCTCGAAAATATAAATGCTCCCCGTATTTTACTGAACAGCTGCCGATGGATCGATGTTTAAAAGTACGAGGTTTCGAAGAGATTCCGCGTA